>NW_011488542.1:18527-19721 GCF_000754665.1 Bison bison bison
TGAGAGGTTATTGTGTATTCCAGCTACTACTAGTCGTTTGCTAGCTATGTGGTTTGCAGGTATTTTCTCCTACTCTGTAGCTTGTCTATTCTTAACAGAGTTGTTCATAGGACAAAAATTTTACAATTAAGTCCAGTTTATCAGTTTTTCCTTTTATGAATCATGCTTTTGGTGTCAAGTCTAAGAGCTTTTTGTGTAGTCCTATATCCCACCCCCCCATTTTCTACTGTTTTTTTCCTACAAGTTTTATTGTTTTATATTTTACCTTTAAGGCTATGATCCTTTTTGAGTTAATTTTTGTATAAGATGAGAGGTTTAGATCAACTTTTTTTCCCTTTATGGAAAATTTTCCCTTATCAAATTGTTCCCTAAAATCACTGTTCCATAGATCTATGTCTTTCCCTCCACCAATGCCACACTCTCTTCATTAATGTAGCTATATACTAAGCCTTAATATCTTGGAGACTGATATCTCCCACTTTGTTTTTCTCCATCAAGGTTGTTTTTGCTATTTTAATTTCTTTGCATTTCTATAAAAGTTTGCTGGGCTGTGATTTGATAGGGATTACATTAAATTTATATCATTATGAGCTACCAGGGGCTTCCTTGGTGGCTCAGATGGTAAAGAACCGCCTGCAATGCAGGAGACCCGAGTTCTTTCCCTGGATTGGGAAGATCCCCTGGAGGAGGGCATGAAAACCCACTCCAGTATTCTTGCCTGGAGAATCTCCATGGACAGAGGAGCCTGGTGGGCTACAGTCCATAGGGTCACAAAGAGTCAGGGACAACTGAGCAAATAAGCACACACACATTAAATTTACAGATCAGTTTGAGGGGAAATGGACATCTTTCCCATGTAGAGTCTTCTCATGCATGAACATAGTATGTCTAAATATTTATTTAGGTCTTCTGTGATTTCTTTTATCAGCATTTTATAATTTTCAGCACTCACATCATATATATGTTTTGGTTTTGTTAGACTTACACTTAAGTGTTTCATTTTATTTGTAGTGATTATAAATGATATTGTGTTTTAAATTCTGGTTTCCACAGGTTCATTTTTACTACATAAAATCACAATTTTTAATGTTGATCTTGTATGCTTGCTGAATTCACTTCTTAGATCTAAGAGTTTGATTTGGGGAGTTTTGTTTTTTGTTTTTGATTCTTTGGGATTTCTACAGAGGTAGTTAC
>NW_011488542.1:20078-21083 GCF_000754665.1 Bison bison bison
TACCCTTTTAATACAGAGTTTGATCTGAAGGTAAAGATCACAAATCAGTTTCCACAAAATTAAATTCTAAAATACTGGTTCAATTCTTCTAAATCAATCTTTTGTTCTTGTGTTCTAATAGATGCTTTTTAAATCAAATTGAGTTAATTCCACTCTTTTCCTGACTTCTTTTTAATCACTAATTTTTATCATTCATGAATATTGGATTTTGTCAATGCTTTTTCTTCACCAATTGATATAATCATATGATTTTTCTTCTTTAACTTATTGATATGGTGGATTACATTGACACATTCTTTAAAAATATTTATTTGGCTGTATCAGATCTCAGTTGCAGTACACAGGATCTCTGTTGGGGTCCAGAACATGCAGGTTCAGCAGTTGCCGTGTGTGGGCTTGGCTGCCTCTGCAACATGTAGGGTCTTAGTTCCCTGACCAGAAATCAAACTTGCATCCTTACATTGCAAGGCAGATTCTTAACCACTGAACGACTGGGGAAGTCCCTACATTGACATGGTTTTAAACATCAAATGAATCAGCCTTACATTTACGGAATAAATTCTACTTGGTCCTAGTTTTTAGTTCCTTTTTTATATTATTGGATTTGGTTTGCTAGAATTTCTTGAGGATCTTTAAGTGTTTGAGAGATTTAAAAAATTTTATTTTACATTGGAATATATTTGGAATATAACATTGGAATATTACATTGGAATATAACATTTACAATGTTGTATTAGGTTCGGGTGTACAGCAAAGTGATTCAGTTATATATATCCATATATCCATTCTTCTTCAGATTATTTTCCCATATAGGTTACTACAGAGTATTGAGTAGAGTTCCCTGTGTTATACATAGGTCTTTGTTGATGATCTGTCTTTTATATAGTAGTGTGTATATCTTAATCCCAAACTCCTAATTTATCCCCCTCCATCTCTCTGCTGTGGAGAAGGCAATGGCACCCCACTCCAGTACTCTTGCTTGGAAAATCCCGTGGACGGAGGAGC
>NW_011488542.1:21754-22695 GCF_000754665.1 Bison bison bison
GCTCTTTTTCAGTTTTCTGGAATTAGGAAGTTAGATTTTTATTTGCAACCTCTCCTTGTTACTAAAAGTATTCTCTTCTAAGGCTTTCCTGATAATCAGCATTTTTGAAACCTCAGTTGTCATCTCTAACCATCAGTTTCACTAATGTTTCTCTGACTATCTGTTCTGAAGCTTCATGTTAACAAATATCTGCACATAAGATATCCCATGGCACCTCAAATTAAACTTATATAAAACTAAATTCATTATCTTCACTCTCTCCTGGGCCTCCCAGGTCTGTAACTCCTTCTACTTTTCTTTTTTTTCAGTTGATTGCTGCTATTTATTCAGGACTTAAGGTAGGCTGAATAAATTTCATTCAGTTGAATCAGTTCAGTTGCTCAGTCATGTCCTACTCTTTACGACCCCATGGACTGCAGTGTGCCACTCTTCCCTGTCCATTGCCAACTCTCTGAGCTTGCTCAAACTCATGTCCATTGAGTCAATGATGCCATCTAGCCATCTCATCCTCTGTCATCCCCTTCTCCTCCCACCTTCAATCTTTCCCAGCATCAGGGTCTTTTCCAGTGAGTCAGTTCTTTACATCATGTGGCCAAAGTATTGAAGTTTCAGCTTCAGCATCAGTCCTTCCAATGAACACCCAGGACTGATATCCTTTAGGATGGACTGGTTAGATCTCCTTGTAGTCCAAGGGACTCTCAAGAGTCTTCTCCAACACCACACTTAAAAGCATCTATTCTTTGGTGCTCAGCTGTCTTTATAGTCCAAATCTCACATCCATCCATGACTACTGGAAAAACCATAGCTTCAACTAGATGGACCTTTGTTGGCAAAGTCATGTCTCTGCTTTTTAATATGCTGTCTAGGTTGGTCATAGCTTTTCTTCCAAGGGGCAAGTGTCTTTAATTTCATGGCTGCAGTCACCATCTGCAGTGATTTTG
>NW_011488543.1:0-632 GCF_000754665.1 Bison bison bison
ATTCCAAATCAATGAATTTCACCTTTTTCTCAAGGGCACATGGAACCTTCTCCAGGATAGATCACATCCTGGGCCATAAAGCTAGCCTTGGTAAATTCAAAAAAATAGAAATCATTCCAAGCATCTTTTCTGACCACAATGCAGTAAGATTAGATCTCAATTACAGGAGAAAAACGATTAAAAATTCCAACATATGGAGGCTGAACAACACGCTGCTGAATAACCAACAAATCACAGAAGAAATCAAAAAAGAAATCAAAATTTACTTAGAAACTAATGAAAATGAAAACACAACAACCCAAAACTTGTGGGACACTTTAAAAGCAGTCCTAAGGGGAAAGTTCATAGCAATACAGGCATACCTCAAGAAACAAGAAAAAAGTCAAATAAATAACCTAACCCTACACCCAAAGCAACTAGCAAAGGAAGAAATGAAGAACCCCAGGGTTAGTAGAAGGAAAGAAATCTTAAAAATTAGGACAGAAATAAATGCAAAAGAAACAAAAGAGACCATAGCAAAAATCAACAAAGCCAAAAGCTGGTTCTTTGAAAGGATAAATAAAATTGACAAACCATTAAGCCGGACTCATCAAGAATCAAAGAGGAAAAATCAAATCAATAAAATTAGAAAT
>NW_011488543.1:1066-1916 GCF_000754665.1 Bison bison bison
TAGGAAGTTTTGGCCACAGCAATCAGAGCAGAAAAAGAAATAAAAGGAATCCAAATTGGAAAAGAAGAAGTAAAACTCTCACTATTTGCAGATGACATGATCCTCTACATAGAAAACCCTAAAGACTCCACCAGAAAATTACTAGAACTAATCAATGACTATAGTAAAGTTGCAGGACATAAAATCAACACACAGAAATCCCTTGCATTCCTATACACTAATAATGAGAAAACAGAAAGAGAAATTAAGGAAACAATTCCATTCACCATTGCAACGAAAAGAATAAAATACTTAGGAATATATCTACCTAAAGAAACTAAAGACCTATATATAGAAAACTATAAAACACTGGTGAAAGAAATCAAAGAGGACACTAGTAGATGGAGAAATATACCACGTTCATGGATTAGAAGAATCAATAGAGTGAAAATGAGTAAACTACCCAAAGCAATTTATAGATTCAATGCAATCCCTATCAAGCTACCAACGGTATTCTTCACAGAGCTAGAACAAATAATTTCACAATTTGTATGGAAATACAAAAAACTCGAATAGCCAAAGCGATCTTGAGAAAGAAGAATGGAACTGGAGGAATCAACCTACCTGACTTCAGGCTTTACTACAAAGCCACAGTTATCAAGACAGTATGGTACTGGCACATAGACAGAAATATTGATAAATGGAACAAAATAGAAAGCCCAGAGATAAATCCACGCACATATGGACACCTTATCTTTGACAAAGGACGCAAGAATATACAATGGATTAAGGACAATCTCTTTAACAAGTGGTGCTGGGAAAACTGGTCAACCACTTGTAAAAGAATGAAACTAGAACACTTTCTAACACC
>NW_011488543.1:2353-2560 GCF_000754665.1 Bison bison bison
GATGGAGGTTCATGACATTGTACAGGAGACAGGGATCAAGACCATCCCCATGGAAAAGAAATGCAAAAAAGCAAAATGGCTGTCTGGAGAGGCGTTACAAATAGCTGTGAAAAGAAGAGAAGCAAAAAGCAAAGGAGAAAAGGAAAGATATAAGGATCTGAATGCAGAGTTCCAAAGAATAGCCAGGAAAAATAAGAAAGCCTTCTT
>NW_011488543.1:3728-4787 GCF_000754665.1 Bison bison bison
ATACAGAGTGAAGTAAGCCAGAAAGAAAAACACCAATACAGTATACTAACGCACATATATGGAATTTAGAAAGATGGAAACAATAACCCTGTGTACGAGACAGCAAAAGAGACACTGATGTATAGATCAGTCTTATGGACTCTGTGGGAGAGGGAGAGGGTGGGGAGATTTGGGAGAATGGCATTGAAACATGTATAATACCATGTATGAAATGAGTCACCAGTCCAGGTTCGATGCACGATACTGGATGCTTGGGGCTGGTGCACTGGGACGACCCAGAGGGAGGGTATGGGGAGGGAGGAGGGAGGAGGGTTCAGGATGGGGAACACAGGTATACCTGTGGCGGATTCATTTCGATATTTGGCAAAACTAATACAATATTGTAAAGTTTAAAAATAAAATAAAATAAATAAATAAATAAAATAAAATTATGGATTTTGAAGTTCTGAAAAAAGATAAATGCTTCAATAAATGTTTTTGACAAATATATGAATATTTTTAATAATATCTTCCTGTATGTAATCAGCCAGATCTCAATAGTTCTTTGTATAGCTACTTCTACAATGCTTTCTTCTCCTCCATGAACTCCTTCAAACATATTGTCTCATAATGTGTGGTGACAAATTCTCATACAGACAATCGTTCTTCACCTTGACTTCTCCTCCCTTGACCTTTCCTTCAGTAACCTCTCATCCAATGTATCTCGGCAATTCAATAACTAAGCATAGTACTGTGGTGAGCCAGGTACCCTTGATTATACTGTGTTAACAAAGATCATCAAACTGATCATCAAAATAATCCAGGATGCATTAGTATTGCAGAGGTATAACATTGCCTTCTGGCCAAGATCTGCCTGCTTTGGCTTAGATTTACAGAAGACTACAGGCATTTATTGCTGAATTCAGACTTAAATTGATGAAAGTAGGGAAAACCACTAGACCATTCAGGTATGACCTAAATCAAATCCCTTATGATTATATAGTGGAAGTGAGAAATAGATTTAAGGGCCTAGATCTGATAGACAGAGTGCCTGATGAACTATGGATGGAGGTTCATGAC
>NW_011488543.1:4887-5593 GCF_000754665.1 Bison bison bison
GAAAAGGAAAGATATAAGGATCTGAATGCAGAGTTCCAAAGAATAGCCAGGAAAAATAAGAAAGCCTTCTTCAGTGATCAATGCAAAGAAATAGAGGAAAACAACAGATAGCAAAGACTAGAGATCTATTCAAGAAAATTAGAGATACCAAGGGAACATTTCATGCAAAGATGGGCTCAATAGGACAGAAATGTTATAGACCTAACAGAAGCAGAAGATATCAAGAAGAGGGGGCAAGAATACACAGAAGAACTGTACAAAAAAAGATCTTCATGACCAAGACAATCACGATGGTGTAATCACTGACCTAGAGCCAGACATCCTGGAATGTGAAGTCAAGTGGGCCTTAGAAATCATCACTACGAAGAAAGCTAGTGGTGGTGATGGAATTCCAGTTGAGCTATTTCAAATCCTGAAAGATGATGCTGTGAAAGTGCTGCACTCAATATGCTAGCAAATTTGGAAAACTCAGCAGTGGCCACAGGACTGGAAAAAGTCAGTTTTCATTCGATTCCAAAAGAAAGGCAATGCCAAAAAATGCTCAAACTATCGCACAATTACACTCATCTCACACACTAGTAAAGTAATGCTCAAAATTCTAAAAGCCCAGCTTCAGCAATACATGAACTGTGAACTTCCAGATGTTCAAGCTGGTTTTAGAAAAGGCAGAGGAACCAGAGATCAAATTGTCAACATCTGCTGGATC
>NW_011488543.1:5766-7136 GCF_000754665.1 Bison bison bison
TCTATGCAGAGTACATCATGAGAAACTCTGGGCTGGAAGAAGCACAAGCTGGAATCAAGATTGCTGGGAGAAATATCAATAACCTCAGATATGCAGATGACACCATCTTTATGGCAGAAAATGTAGAGGACTAAAAATCTCTTGATAAAGGTGAAAGAGGAGGGTGGAAAAGTTGGCTTAAAGCTCGACATTCAGAAAACTAATATCATGGCATCTGGTCCATTACTTCATGGCAAATAGATGGGGAAACAGTGTCTGATTTTATTTTTTGGGGGGGCTCCAAAATCACTGCAGATGGTGATTGCAGCCATGAAATTAAAAGACGCTTACTCCTTGGAAGGAAAGTTATGACCAACCTAGGTAGCATATTGAAAAGCAGAGACATTACTTTGCCAACAAAGGTCTGTCTAGTCAGGGCTATGGTTTTTCCAGTGGTCATGTATGAATGTGAGAGTTGGATTGTGAAGAAAACTGTGCACCGAAGAATTGATGCTTTTGAACTGTGGTGTTGGAGAAGACTCCTGAGAGTCCCTTGGATGGCAAGGAAATCCAACCAGTCCATCCTAAAGGAGATCAGTCCTGGGTGTTCATTGGAAGGACTGATGCTGAAGCTGAAACTCCAAAACTTTGGCCACCTCATGGTAAGAGTTGACGCATTGGAAAATATCCTGATGCTGGTAGGGATTGGGGTCAAGAGAAGGGGATGACAGATGATGAGATGGCTGAATGGCATCACTGACTCAATGGACATGAATTTGAGTGAACTCTGGAAGTTGGTGATGGACAGGGAGGCCTGGCGTGCTGCGATTCATGGGTTTGCAAAGAGAAAGACACGACTTAGCGACTGAACTGAACTGAACTGAATGAGCATTTATTACATTTTATTTTTTACACTATTTATAATCATTTTAGTATTTCCACAACTACAGCTTGAATAAAGAACATAAAGAATGGAGAAATCTGGTTTTTAAACGCACCCAAATGGGAGTGACCCTTCTGGTCTGATTTCTTTGACCAATGCAAGTTACATGTAAATACTCAAACTCAAGGACTGTAAAAGTGAAATCCTCTTATATGGCTGCGTTGGACAGCAAACAGGATTTATGAATAAGTGCTAGTTTACTATATTATACATATTATTACATTAGTTCACTAAAACACACTTAAAAGTTTTTCCTAATAAATATACTTTATTTTCATACATTTTATCCTCTGATACATCCCAGCTCACTCCCTCTAATACTCCAACTGTAACAATTCTTCAGTTCCATCAAGAGGTACCATTCATTGAAAAAACTACTTTTTCACTCTCTCTCATATCCTCTCATCTTCTTATATAACTTCTTAACTTTAAAATAAGTTCAAAAAAA
>NW_011488543.1:7802-8954 GCF_000754665.1 Bison bison bison
TTCCAATGAGTCAGTTCTTCACACCAGGTGGCCAGAGTATTGGAGTTTCAGCTTCAGCATCAGTCTTTCCAATAATATTCAGGACTGATTTCCTTTAGGATGTACTGGCTGGATCTCCTTGCAGTCCAAGGGACTGTCAAGAGTCTTCTCCAACACCGTAGTTCAAAAGCATCAATTCTTTAGTTCTCAGCTTTCTTTGATGATACTTTAGTGGAAAATAAATCCAACTTGGTTAAATCCAACTCCACATATTCTGCATCTGCACCTGCTGACAGAGCAGAACTGACAGGCTTATTACTAAATGCACTCACACTAACTTTATACTGCTTAGGACTGCTTATCATTCTTACTTCTTTTCTATTGCTTATTTATCATTCTATTCTAAGACAAACAACATCAAAATTTCTCCCTCCACTTTCACCACTTCCTAATTTTCATTTTCACTCCATAATATCCCATGCCCAACAGCAATGATTTTAGCTTGCTTTAATTACAGTTTGTGAAATAGATCATATACACATATGAGGCTATAAAGCAGATAAACTGTCCACTGAAGGAATAGGAAACTTCTGAAAAGATAGTACTTTTCCTCCCACCACAACTTCTTTCTATCTCTTTACACCTGTGTCTACATTCTTCCTCCCTTTTTAGCACCAAGCAGCTGCTTTTTGCCCTTACTGAGGACATATCCTCCACTTTTTCTTTACATTTCATTTCTTACTTAAAAACTTTTGTCTATATACTCTATTAACTCTATACCTTCTGCTGCCAGTTCCTGTCCTATTTGTGTTGTTCTATTATTGTTCCTTTTAAAATTAAATTTATCCAATAGTTATCTATATTTATTTTATTTTACTGCAAACAGGTTTTAATCTTAACATCAACAAAGTGTTTTGAATCTTCATGATGCAAAATAAAGCATTATTTTTCAGTTCTTGTTTACACATCCTCTCTGTAGGATTTAACAACTGATCATTCCATCTCCCCAGAAATATTTTCTTTATAGGACTTTTTAAATATATCCCTCACTACCACCTACCTTGCTAGTAGCCACCTCTTCATTCTTCTACTTTGCTGATTCCTCCATGTCTCCAACTTTCAAGTGATAGAATTTCCCAGGTGCCTCTGCACTTAGTTTTTTTTTTTTTTTTT
>NW_011488543.1:9054-17742 GCF_000754665.1 Bison bison bison
AAAAGAAGTAAAAAAAAAAAACTGCACATTTAATCTCAACCCTAAATATGGTTATATCACACTGCTCTTTATCTCAGTACATGAGAACTCCACCTTATCAATTCATCAGGTCAAAAAAAAAAAAAAAATGAGGGTCGCTCTTGATTATTCTATTGTATATTCTACATTCAACCTATCAAAATATCCAGTTTTCCCTACCCACAAACTATATGAAAATAGACTATTTATTATCTCTTTAAACACTATTATCTTGGCCCAAATCTTTCTTACAAAGATCAAGGAAAGGAAAAGAGAGATGGGCTACACAATAAGGAGAAGGAGAAACAGGAGAAGAATCATCTGTGTCCTTGGTTTGAAACCACATCAAAGTCAGGAATGGAAAGCTGAGACAGTGGTTGCTATGGTTATATTAGTGCAGGTGAAAAGCAAAAAGAGAACAGAAAGAATATCTTTTTGCAATTCAGGGATCTGGGCCTTATTTCCCTTTCGGGCATTTTTTTCTCCCTCCTCTCTTATTTCAACTACTTTAACCATCATGGACTTCTCACTACACCATAGACACAGTCAGCAATCTCTACTCTCAGGGCCTCGGTCCCAAAAGTTTACTCTTTCCAGGAGACTATTCTTCCAGTCATTTCATTGGCACTCCACCTCACTTTATTCAGCTTTATATTCATATATCATCTTATCAGTTGTGGTTTTCCAGACCAATTACCTAATTTAAAACCTCTTTTATTTTATCTTACCTGTTTTTCTAAGCAATACCTAAAGTAATGCTCTATATTTTTATTTATTCACTTATGGCACTTGCACTCAAACAATAGCTGAGAAAGTGACTTTTATAATTCACCACTGCATCAACAGTGCCCAGAACAGTGTCTGGCACATATTGAACTTGAAGTTGATAATTTAAAAACAAGGAAAAAAATAAACTATGAATCTATTGTTAGCATTTTTGCTTCATTAAAAAAAAAAAAACCTGAAGTGATCAGGAACTCAATAATATAGCTAATCAGCATAAATCAGGTGTCTGCAAACTATGTCCAAAAGGCCACATTCATCCTGTTCTTTTTTTTTTTTGTAAATAAAGTTCTTTGAAACACATCCAGGCTCATTTATTTGCCTTTGTCTATGGCTATTTTGGAGCTATGCCAAGAGCCTTTATGACCTGCAAAGCATAAAATATTTACCATCTGGGCCTTTTTAGAAAACATGTGCCAAGCCTTGACCTAACCTATAAAATTCTGGCTTAATTTCCTATGTTTCCTTTCTTTGGGGGGTGGGGGGTCATTATTGCCTTTCTATATTGCTAGTCACCTCAAAGCAATGCTGGAAACAATGGAAACTTTTACTAACTTTTAAATAGGGGACTGGAGATAATTAGGAAGAACTCAGTATCAGCTGTTCAACTTCAGAACCAATAACATAATTATAAGATGTTTCTCTTTTACTATTTCTTCCTATCATTTAGTCAGGCATTTTTCTGAGGGGACAGTGATCTATAAAGAAAAGCTCTGGAGATATTCTTATTCCTAAGGTTGGAAACTACTTAGAACAATGTTGCTTGAATGAGAGGATTTTAATTGTATCATCAGATTTTCTTCCCCAAACCACTGCATTTCATACCCACTAACAACAGACCTCAGGAACACTGTCTCCAAATGGAAAATCTTTGCCTTATACTGATAGATAAGCAGGAAGCTGAAATAGAAGGGGGAAATCTTTTCTAGTCAAATGCAACTTTATTATCAGTCATCAACTTGGGCTAATTTTCTGATATAAAGATTTCCCATCAAGAAATGTAGGCAAGGATACATATTTCCCATACCCTATTTAATTTGTGGTACCCAGGATTAAAAAAAAAAAAAAAAACAACCAGATTTAATCTTTATCCTACTTTGCAGTGAAGAACCAAGTCTGACTCTACATTGGAACCATTTTCTTTGACTTGCTTTTCACTGATGTTGGGCTTCCCTAGTGGCTCAGGGGGTACAGCATCTACCTGCAATGTGGAAGACCTAGGTTGGATCGATCGATCAATCCCTGGGTTGGAAAGATGCCCTGGAGAAGGGAATGGCAACCCACTCCAGTGCTCTTGCCTGGAAAATGCCACAGATGGAGGAGCTTGGTAGGCTACAGTCCATGGGATTGCTAAGAGTCACACATGACTGAGCAACTTCACATTCTTCGCTGATGCTGGTATTATAATCATACATAATGGCCTGCTTCAGAGGACCCTGCCCCTCTGCCTACCTATTAAACTGAAATGCTTTTGTTCAGCTCATAAAGAGATAATCTGACCCTGCCCACCTGTGAATGGCTAAAAAATAGAAGAGATTAACAAACACTTTTCAAAGGCTAGGATTTCCCGGAGATGTTTTGCAAAACTGAAAACTCTTTTTACTTTTCTTTCTCATAGCTTTCCCTCTATTCTGCCTTTTGACTATAGTTCCTCATTGTTTCTCTCTGGCTCAATAAAAGAACCTTGCATCCAGAACCCAAAAAGATGGCTATTCTAAGACATTAGTCAGCCACCTTCTTGGTCAACCAGCTTTCCAAATAAAATCATATTCCTTGCCTCAATGACTAGTCTCTCAGATTCATTGGCCTGCTGTGCAGTGAGCAGAGTGAGCTTGTATAACACTACTTGTAAAATTAAAGCAATCACACATGACTCGAGCCTGAAACAAATAGTTTCATCCTCAGAGTCAGAAAAATGTGGGTTAAAAGCTTTGTTCAGCTAGTTAATAGTAGGAGACAGAGCACTTTGCTCACCTTTTGGATGGTGGATAATAGCCTACAAATAAATAAAGAAAAAGTAAGGCCATTTAACACACTGGCAGCATGCAATAAATGAGAAATCATTCAGTTCAGTTGCTCAGTCATGCCCGACCCTTTGCAACCCCATGGACTGCAACATGCTAGGCTTCCCTGTCCAATTTTCAGATCTTGCTCAAACTCATGTCCATCGAGTTGGTGGTGCTATCCAACCATCTTCTCCTGCCTTCAATTTCGCCCAGTATCAGGGTCTTTTCCAAAGAATCAGTTCTTCTCATCAGGTGCCCAAAGTATCAGAGCTTCAGCTTCAGCATCAGTCCTTCAAATGAATATCATGGACTGATTTCCTTTAGGATGGACTGATTGGATCTCCTTGCAGCCCAAGGGACTCTCAAGAGTCTTCTCCAATACCACAGTTCAAAAGCATCAATTCTTCAGCATTCAGCATTCTTTATTATCCAACTCTCACATCCATACATGACTACTGGAAAAACCATAGCTTTGACTAAGCGGACCTTTTTTGGCAAAGTAATATCTCTGATTTTCAATATGCTGTCTAGGTTGGTCATACTTTATTTTCCAAGGAGCAAGCGTCTTTTAATTTCATGGCTGCAGTCACCATCTGCAGGGATTTTGGAGTCCAAAAATATAAATTCTCTCACTGTTTCCCTTCTTTCCCAACTATTTGCCATGAAGTGATGGGACAAGAAGCCATGATCTTAGTTTTTGAATGTTGAGTTTAAGCCAGGTTTTTCACTCTCTTCTTTCACTGTAACCAGGAGGCTCATTAGTTTGCTTTCTGCCATAATGGTGATATCATCTGCATATCTGGGATTATAGCTATGTCT
Source organism: Bison bison bison (assembly GCF_000754665.1). NCBI lineage: Eukaryota > Metazoa > Chordata > Mammalia > Artiodactyla > Bovidae > Bison > Bison bison. The sequence goes on from NW_011488543.1 coordinate 12,681, forward strand.
CCCTGAATCTTGATTTCAGCTTGTGCTTCATCCAGCCTGGCATTTCACATGATAGGCTTCGTATATAAGTTAAATAAGCAGGGTGACAATATACAGCCTTGATGTATTCCTTTCCCAATTTAGAACCAGTCTTTTGTTCCATGTCCAGTTTTAACTGTTGCCTCCTGACCTGTATACAGATTTCTCAGGAGGCAGGTAAGGTGGTCTGGTATTCCCACCTCTAAGAATTTTCCACAGTTTGTTGTGATCCACACAATCAAAGGCTTTGGCATAGTCAATAAAGGAGAAGTAGATGTTTTTCAGGAACTCTCTTGCTTTTTTTATGATCCAATGGATGTTGGCAATTTGAGAAATCATTAGGTAACCTAATATTGGACCCAGTCTCATCATAATGACAGTTCTGGGCATAACAACAAGATATTTGGGGGAGAGTAGTCTTAGAATTTGGTCTACCTCAGGCCCAAACCCTGGTTTTACCTATCTCTTTCTTTCATTTGTTGACAATTTTATACCAGCATATTGAAGTATAAAAATGTAAAATACTACAAGTAGATCAGTATTTTCATATATATTTATCATAAATTCTTTTGAAAATATTGCCTCATATATACTTTCAAAATATATTAAAACATCTCAGTGTTGACATCTCAATTTAAACTTGGAATAGTACAAAGAAGAAATGAGTTAGATAATAAATGGCAAATCATAATAATGGGCTTCATGGTGATACTGTAAGATAGGACATTAGAAGTCACACTGCATAAATCTGTTATTTCTACATAAACTTCTGCATGGAACTAACATGGAAAGGAAACCTGTTTGTATGCTTTTAATTGATGGGTTTGAACTGTTGTGTTGGAGAAGATCTTGGGAGTCCATTGGACTGCAAGGAGCTCCAACAAGTCAATCCTAAAGGAAATCAGTCCTGAATATTCATTGGAAGGACTGATGCTGAAGCTGAAACTCCTGGCCACCTGATGAGAAGAACTGACTCATTGGAAAAGACCCTGATGCTGGGAAAGATTGAAGGCAGGAGAAGAAGGGGATGACAGAGGATGAGATGGTTGGATGGCATCACCAACTCGATGGACATGAGTTTGAGCAAGATTCCGGAGTTGGTGATGGACAATGAAGCCTGGCATGCTGCAGTCCATGGGGTTGCAAAGAGTTGGGCATGATTGAATGACTGAACTGACTGAATGAAAATTATTATTGTTCAAACCCACATCAAAAATGAGGTTATAAACTTTATTTCCCTCCAAATGCTCTTTTAGTACCTTAGCTATTTTATTTTATGTGATATTAAGCACAAAAAGTTAAAATTTACATATTAATTGTCTTGCCTCAAAGATCTCAAAGGTTAAAGAACAAACACATTTGTACTAAAGAATTTGTTAAGTATGTAACTCAGAAAAGAAAAAAGTAGGGAGGTATTTGTTTGCAGTTCATCAAGCCCTAATGGCCCCATATATCAAAGACAAAAGTTTGATGTTGCTTAACCAATCTCCCTCTGATGCAGAAAATGGCATAACAAGTGGGTGAAAAAAAGAGAATTCCTTTAAGTGTGTAATTGATATGAACATTATTTTTCCATTATTAAGATGGAAACATCTTCTCAGAATCACTGAACAAGTGGAAAATAAAAATAAAAAACATCTGTTATTGGAAAAAGCAAAATTTCTAATTTGTTTTGAAGCAGTTATTGTGTAGCACTTGGGAAAAGGCTCTGAAAATCTTATTTACATTAGCACTCAAACAGAAAATCTACTTATATTAAGAAAGCAGGGAGCATCTTGGGAGCAAATTCACCCAAGATTCAAGGCACATTACACAACATAAGCAATGAGACAAGAAAAATTTTTGCTATAAATTATGAGGGAAAATATCTTTGCTACCTAACCAGATATTAAAAAACAATAACTCATACATTTGAGACTTACTGCCAGTTGGATGGGTTGTTCTAGAAATGGAAACTCTAAGAACTGTGTTTCTAGATCTCTGCCATGTGGCAAAGTTCATTTAAAAAAAGATAGGAAATCAGGTGAAGAAAATTATACACATTAGTTAATATATTATTAATGAAATTATGATCAAAATAGAGTTTTAAAGGAATATTTTTAAATCCTTTGGATTTTTTTCTGAATTTAACACCTCGGTACTATCCTTTCTATTCTAATAGGGGATTCCCTGGTTAAAGAACATGTGGCTTAGCCATCTACTTCATATTTCCTCTCAGTTTCCTAAAATGCAGTTGTCCAAATGTTAATAATGTCATGACATTGGGAGTGAAATTCCAATACAGATCTCCCCAGTTTCTGAGTTACTGCTATCCTTTTGATATACTACCTTTCTCTCCTTGTCTTTTTTCCTTCTCTCAATATTCTCATCTTTTCCCCATCTTCTTCCTATTCCCCATGACATAATTTATAGTACTTTTCCAACCCACATGACAAAATGTGCAGATTGTGTATTTCTTTTTGCCAGGAGACTATTGGGGAATTCATTTGCTCACTTAATCCACTGATTTAAATCAAATATTCCTATAATGGAACAAGTCATTGGGAAAATCTAGTAAGAAGCTAGAACAAACAATAAAAGTACTTTTGGATTCTTGCTGTGGGGTAAAGAAGTAAATTATATGAAAGAAAGATATTGCTCAAATGTGAAAATGAAATGTGCTTCTTAATTTTCCTGTGCTAAGCTCACATCTATCTCCAGCTTAAAAGAAGAATATCTACAGAGAGGAAAGGTAGCAAAAGACATTGCTGATCTCTACTGCCAACCCTGGTAAGAGGGAAACCGACCCAAACAATTGATGATACATACTGTAAAGGCACTGGATCCATATGTAATCTCAAAAATGAGAATCCTGTTAGTAAAAGTACTTTGACTTGATCTACATGATATATTGTTTGAAAAACACCTTTAAATATATATGTAAATATATCAACAGAAAAAAAAAGTATGTTTGCAATTTTCTCCACTTAATAAATGCTTTATTACTTAGCATAATTTTAGTTTTTTAATACATTGCCCAAACTCTTTAAGGCCTAGACCATAGTTTTTCCTGATTATTTATGAAAACCTTTTCCATTAGAATTTTTCAAGTTTCTTTAAAAATAACAGAATAGCATATCAATTGTTTATAAGTATGTATTCCTTTCAAATAATATATATTAAGTAAAATATAACTTGTTATTCTCAAATTATGAAGCTAACATAACTTTTCCATAAAATGTAAGAACTTTTATACATACATTTTCTTGGAAAAGAATATGGAATCATGCATAAGCCATGAGTTCAGAGTTTAATAAAACTGTCAAAGTGAACCCATCAAGTAATCAATAAAACATTATTCTATTACTCCCCAAATCTTCCTGTGCTCCTCCTACTAATTATGTCTCTTTTCCCAAAAGGTAACCACTATACTGGAATCAAGATTGTCGGGAGAAATATCAATAACCTCAGATATGCAGATGAACCACCCTTATGGCAGAAAGTGAAAGAGGAACTCAAAAGCCTCTTGATAAAAGTGAAAGTGGAGAGTGAAAAAGTTGGCTTAAAGCTCAACATTCAGAAAACAAAGATCATGGCATCCGGTCCCATCACTTCATGGGAAATAGATACGGAAACAGTGGAAACAGTGTCAGACTTTATTTTGGGGGCTCCAAAATCACTTCAGATGGTGACTGCAGCCATGAAATTAAAAGATGCTTACTCCTTGGAAGGAAAGTTATGACCAATCTAGACAGCATATTCAAAAGCAGAGACGTTACTTCGCCAACAAAGGTCCGTCTAATCAAGGCTATGGTTTTTCCTGTGGTCATGTATGGATGTGAGAGTTGGACTGTGAGGGAGGCCTGGCGTGCTGCAATTCATGGGGTCGCAAAGAGTCGGACATGACTGAGCGACTGATCTGATCTGATCTGATATTTATTATTATTTAGTAGGAGTAAACACTGTTTGTACATTTTAACCTGTTTGTAAATGGCATTACATAACTATATTTTGTATCTATTTTCTTCTACTCATATTAAGTCTGTGAGATTCATCCATAGTATAGTGTGTAGTAATCATAGTTTAATATTGCATAGTATTCCATTATTTGACTGAAATACTGTTTATTTATTCATTTTACTAAGATTCAGTTTCATATTGTTCCCAGTATGTGACCATTACAAATATTCCTGCTGTGACTGCTATTATAGACTTCTTTTCATGTTCTTTCAGTTAGTCTGAATTATAAACATGTTAAAAAGAATATTTGTGACAATGTATGTTTTGGAAAGTGTATTTTTTGTGTAAGCTAAATTAATGGAAGTAGATGACTGGTTAACGAATATGCAGATTTTTTTTTTACCTTTCAGTTCAGTTCAGTTCAGTTGCTCTGTCATGTCCGACTCTTTCCAACCCCGTGAATCACAGCACACCAGGCCTCCCTGTCCATCACCAACTCCCAGAGTTCACTCAGACTCGCGTCCATTGAGTCACTGATGCCATCCTGCCATCTCATCCTCTGCCGTCCCCTTCTACTCCTGCCCCCAATCCCTTCCAGCATCAGAGTCTTTTCCAATGAGTCAACTCTTCGCATGAGGGGGCCAAAGTACTGGAGTTTCAGCTTCAGCATCATTCCCTCCAAAGAAATCCCAGGGCTGATCTCCTTTAGAATGGACTGGTTGGATCTCCTTGCAGTCCAAGGGACTCTCAAGAGTCTTCTCCAACACCACAGTTCAAAAGCATCAATTATTTGGTGCTCAGCTTTCTTCACAGTCCAACTCTCACATCCATATACGACCACTGGAAAAACCATAGCCTTGATTAGATGGACCTTTGTTGGCGAAGTAATACATCTGCTTTTCAATACGCTGTCTAGGTTGGTCATAACTTTCCTTCCAAGGAGTAAGCGTCTTTTAATTTCATGGCTGCAGTCACCATCTGCAGTATTTTGTAGCCCAAAAAAATAAAGTCTGACACTGTTTCCACTGTTTCCCCATCTATTTCCCATGAAGTGATGGGACCGGATGCCATGATCTTTGTTTTCTGAATGTTGAGCTTTAAGCCA
>NW_011488544.1:0-609 GCF_000754665.1 Bison bison bison
GGAAGCCCAGAGATAAATCCACGCACATATGGACACCTTATCTTTGACAAAGGAAGCAAGAATATACAACGGAGAAAAGACAATCTCTTTAACAAGTGGTGCTGGGAAAACTGGTCAACCACTTGTAAAAGAATGAAACTAGAACACTTTCTAACACCATACACAAAAATAAACTCAAAATGGATTAAAGGTCTAAATGTAAGACCAGAAACTATAAAACTCCTAGAGGAAAACATAGGCAAAACACTCTCCAACATAAATCATAGCAGGGTCCTCTATGACCCACCTCCCAGAATATTGGAAATAAAAGCAAAAATAAAGAAATGGGACCTAATTAAAATTAAAAGCTTCTCCACAACAAAGGAAACTATAAGCAAGGTGAAAAGACAGCCTTCAGAATTTGGGGAAAATAATAGCAAATGAAGCAACTGACAAACAACTAATCTCAAAAATATACAAGCAACTCCTACAGCTCAATTCCAGAAAAATAAATGACCCAATCAAAAAATGGGACCAAAGAACTAAACAGACCATTTCTCCAAAGAAGACATACAGACGGCTAACAAACACATGAAAAGATGCTCAACATCACTCATTATCAGAAGAAAT
>NW_011488544.1:709-1320 GCF_000754665.1 Bison bison bison
CTAGTACAGCCACTATGGAGAACAGTGTGGAAAATCCTTAAAAAACTGGAAATAGAACTGCCTTATGATCCAGCAATCCCACTGCTGGGCATACACACTGAGGAAACCAGAAGGGAAAAGAGACACGTGTACCCCCGTGTTCATTGCAGCACTGTTTATAATAGCCAGGACATGGAAACAACCTAGATGTCCATCAGCAGACGAATGGATAAGAAAGCTATGGTACATATACACAATGGAGTATTACTCAGCCATTGAAAAGAATACATTTGAATCAGTTCTAATGAGCTGGATGAAACTGGAGCCTATTATACAGAGTGAAGTAAGCCAGAAAGAAAAACACCAATACAGTATACTAACGTGTATATATTGAATTTAGAAAGATAGTAATGATAACCCTGTATGCAAGACAGCAAAAGAGACACAGATATATAGAACAGTCTTTTGGACTCTGGGGGAGAGGGTGAGGGTGGGATGATTTGGGAGAATGGAATTGAAACATGAATATTATCATATGTGAAACGAATCGCCAGTCCAGGTTTGATGCATGAGACAGGATGCTCAGGGTTGGTGCACTGGAATGACCCAGAGGGATGGTATGCGGAGGGAGG
>NW_011488544.1:4966-5827 GCF_000754665.1 Bison bison bison
GTACATTCTCCTGCTCTGTTTCCCTCTGTTTCAATCACCCATACTCCATACTTGCAGAATTGTCTTCTTCAAATAAAATCCTATTAGTTCCTCCCCTAAAGCCCTTGTTAGATCTAGATTTCTCAATAGGATAAATCCTGTATCTTTTATTCTAGTTTACTTTAAAATGATTCCTCAGGTCCCTTCTTTAGGCCTGCTTCTCCTCTAACATTTATGCTAAGCTCCAATTTAATTAAACTTTGACCTTCCTCTGATTAGGCTTTGCTTTTTCTTTTTTTAATTAAACTTTTATTTTGACATAATAGTAGAGTTGCAAGCAGTTGTAAGAAATAAATGGGAGATCCACCTATTCCTCTGTATTACTTTCTCTTAGTGGTAACACCTTGAAAAAGTCTAGTATGGTATCACAACCAGAACTTTTTTTTAACATATACATGTATCTATTCTTTTTCAAATTCTTTTCCCAATTAGGCTGTTACATAATATTAAGCAGAGTTCCCTGTGCTCTACAGTAGGCCCATATTGGTTATCCATTTTAAATGTGGTGTGTACATGTCCATCCCAAACTCCTTAACTATCCTCTACCCCACCCTCCCCTCTGGTAACCATAAGTTCTTTCTGTAAGTCTGTAAGCCTGTTTTTGTTTTGTAACTAAGTTCATTTGTATCATTTTTTAAAGATTTCACATAAAAGTGATACCATATGATGTTTCTATTTATTTGACATACTTCACTCAATATGATAATCTCTAGGTCCATCCATGTAACTGTAAGTGACATTATTTCATTGATTTTCATGGCTGAGTGACATTCCATTGTGTGTGTGTGTGTGTGTGTGTGTGTGTGTGTGTGTGATACACAT
>NW_011488545.1:0-323 GCF_000754665.1 Bison bison bison
CACGTCCATTGAGTCAGTGATGCCATCCAGCCATCTCATCCTCTGTCATCCCCTTTTCCTCCTGCTCCCAATCCCTCCCAGCATCAGAGTCTTTTCCAATGAGTCAACTCTTTGCATGAGGTGGCCAAAGTACTGGAGTTTCAGCTTTAGCATCATTCCTGCCAAAGAACACCCAGGACTGATCGACTGATTGGATCTCCTTGCAGTCCAAGGGACGCTCATGAGTCTTCTCCAACACCACAGTTCAAAAGCATCAATTCTTCAGCGGTCAGCTTTCTTCACAGTCCGACTCTCATATCCATACATGACCACTAGGAAAAACC
>NW_011488545.1:3701-5446 GCF_000754665.1 Bison bison bison
AGAGACAGCTCTACACATGGACATCACCAGATGGTCAACACCAAAATCAGATTGATTATTTTCTTTGCAGCCAAAGATGGAGAAGCTCTATACAGTCAGCATACACAAGACCAGGAGCTGACTGTGGCTCAGATCATGAACTCCTTATTACCAAATTCAGAGTTAAATTGAAGAAAGTAGGGAAAACCACTAGACCATTCAGGTATGACCTAAATCAAATCCCTTATGATTATACAGTGGAAGTGACAAATAGATTTAAGGGTCTCGATCTGATAGAGAGAGTGCCTGATGAACTATGAAATCAGGTTTCTGGCATTGTACAAGAGACAGGGATCAAGACCATCCCCATGGAAAAGAAATGCAAAAAAGCAAAATGGCTGTCTGGGGAGGCCTTACAAATAGCTGTGAAAAGAAGAGAAGTGAAAAGCAAAGGAGAAAAGGAAAGATATAAACATCTGAATGCAGAGTTTCAAAGAATAACAAGAAGAGATAAGAAAGCCTTCCTCAGTGATCAATGCAAAGAAATAGAGGAAAATGACAGAATGGGAAAGACTAGAGATCTCTTCAAGAAAATTAGAGATACCAAGGGAACATTTTATGCAAAAATGGGCTTTATAAAGGACAGAAATGGTATGGACCTAACAGAAGCAGAAGATATTAAGAAGAGGTGGCAAGAATACCCAGAAGAACTGTACTAAATAGATCTTCATGACCCAGATAATCATGATGGTGTGATCACTGACCTAGAGCCAGACATCCTGGAATGTGAAGTCAAGTGGGCCTTAGAAAGGATCACTACGAACAAAGCTAGTAGAGGTGATGAAATTCCAATTGAGATATTTCAAATCCTGAAAGACGATGCTGTCAAAGTGCTGCACTCAATACGCCAGCAAATTTGGAAAACTCAGCAGTGGCCACAGGACTGGAAAAGGTCATTTTTCATTCTGATCCCAAAGTAAGGCAATGCCAAAAAATGCTCAAACTACTGCACAATTGCACTCATCTCACGTGCTAGTAAAGTAATGCTCAAAATTCTCCAAGCCAGGCTACAGCAATATGTGAACCGTGAACTTCCTGATGTTGAAGTTGGTTTTAGAAACGGCAGAGGAACCAGAGACCAAATTGCCAACATCCGCTGGATCATGGAAAAAGCAAGAGAGTTCCAGAAAAACATCTATTTCTGCTTTGACTATGCCAAAGCTTTTGACTTGTGGATCACAATAAACTGTGGGAAATTCTGAAAGAGATGGTAATACCAGAACACCTGACCTGCCTCTTGAGAATTCTGTATGCAGGTCAGGAAGCAACAGTTAGAACTGGACATGGAACAACAGACTGGCTCCAAATAAGAAAAGGAGTACGACAAGGCTGTATATTGTCACCCTGCTTATTTAACTTGTATGCAGAGTGCATCATGAGAAGCCCTGGACTGGAAGAAGCACAAGCTGGAATCAAGATTGCTGGGAGAAATATCAATACCTCAGATATGCAGATGACACCACTCTTATGGCAGAAAGTGAAGAGGAAGCAAAAAGCCTCTTGATGAAAGTGAAAGAGGAGAGTGAAAAAGTTGGCTTAAAGCTCAACATTCAGAAAACGAAGATCATGGCATCCGGTCCCACCACTTCATGGGAAATAGATGGGGAAACAGTGGAAACAGTGTCAGACTTTATTTTCGGGGGCTCCAAAATCACTACAGATGCTGACTGCAACCATGAAATTAAAAGACGCTTACTCTTTGAAAG
>NW_011488545.1:7529-47903 GCF_000754665.1 Bison bison bison
TTGTAGCTCCTGCTCTGTTTACATGTCTCTGTGGAGAAAGAAATCCTGTCTGCCCTGGGGTGTTGGGTGTTTTTGTCTGTGTTGCCATCCCAGGCCTGCGATAGGGGCTTGTGGCTACATTGTAATGTCTGGGCTGTGTCTGGGGAGTCCTTCCTGCCTGCCTAGCCATGGACTAGCCACCCTCTTGAAGAGGCTGACATTTCCGTCCTATGATGCAAGGTACAGGGAGCATCACCTCCCATGACACCATCTTCAGGAGCTCTGGTGACATGTACATCCAAGGGCCTCCCCCTGGGCTACCTACCTGAGGCCCACCTCTACCCACAGTCCTGTACAAGAGTTGAGTAAACAAGATGTCTTTGAGTCCATGTCCCCAAAGGGCTGGCCAAGGGCTGCCGGCCAACCTGACTGCATCAGTCCTGCATGACCAAGTGATAGTTGGCGGCTCTGCTACCCAGGACTTCTACTACATCCTGCCCTGCCATCTGGCAAGGAATGGGCCCTTTTCTGTGAATTTACTACCTGTGGAAATGTGACCAATTAGTGTGAAATGCATGTTTAGGAAATGTTAGATACTGTATTTGAACCAATAAATGTGAATCCTTCTGCAAATAAATAAATAAACTTAATTTCTATTTCTTTCTTGCTTTGTGGTGGTGGTTTAGTCATTAAGTTGTGTCCAACTCTTGCAACCCTATACCTGTAGCCCACCAGACTCTTCATCTATGAGCTTTCTTATGCAAGAATGCTGGAATGGGCTGCCATTTCCTTTTCCAGGGGATTTCCTCACCCAGGGAATGAACCTGACTCTCCTGAACTGCAAGTGAAATGAAGTGAAAGTCCCTCAGCCACGTCCCACTCTTTGTGACCACCTGGACAATACAGTCCATGAAATTCTCCAGGCAAGAATACTGGAGTGGGTAGTCATTCCCTTCTCCAGGGGATCTTCCCAACAGAGGGATTGATTTCAGGTCTCCTGCATTGCAGTCAGATTCTTTACCAGCTGAGCCACCAGGAAAGCCCTTCCTGTACTGCAGGGAGATTCTTAACTGACTGAACCATCACAGGATGTGTTACTGAAATTCATTATAGGGCGTTATCTCAGTATATCTGTGTTGCTGTTCTCTGTCCAAATTTGTATTAATTCTATGGCACTTGTAGCTTTGATGTGATTGGAGTAGAGGGATGTCTGTATCCATTAGATACAGAGACATCCATCAAATCTTCTGGTTTTCAGTTACCTATTTGCATGCATCACTCTGTGACTCTTCTTGTTCCTCTTGTTCATTTTCCTCTTCAAGTTCAGTTGTTCTCTGTGTAAGTTTCAAGACACTTTCATATTCCTGTGACATACTGTGAAAAATTGTGAGATATCTGAGATTTTTTACCTCCATGTCACTGCTTCAGTTTAGTTCAGTTCAGTCGTACAGTCATGTCCGACTCTGAAGCTCCATGAACTGCAGCACGCCAGGCCCCCCTGTTTATCACCAACTCCTGGAGTTTACTCAAATGCATCCCCATTGAGCCAGTGATGCAATCCAACCATCTCATCCTCTGTTGTCCTCTTCTCCTCCCACCTTCATTCTTTCCTAGCATCAGGGTCTTTTCAAATGAGTCACCTCTTTGAATCAGGTGGCCAAAGTACTGGGATTTCAGCTTCAACATCAGTCCCTCCAATGAACACCCATGACTAATCTCCCTTAGGATGGATTGTTTGATCTTCTTGTAGTCCAAGGGATTTTCAAGAGCCTTTTCCAACACCACAATTCAAAAGTATAAATTCTTCTGCGCTAGGCATGAAAAAATTCATTTATGTCAAATGGGACCTAATTAAAATTAAAAGCTTCTGCACAACAAAAGAAACTACAAGCAAGGTGAAAAGGCAGCCTTCAGAATGGGAGAAAATAATAGCAAATGAAGCAACTGACAAACAACTAATCTCAAAAATATACAAGCAACTCCTGTAGCTCAATTCCAGAAAAATAAATGACCCAATCAAAAAATGGGCCAAAGAACTAAATAGACATTTCTCCAAAGAAGACATACAGATGGCTAACAAACACATGAAAAGATGCTCAACATCACTCATTATCAGAGAAATGCAAATCAAAACCACAATGAGGTACCATTTCACTCCAGTCAGAATGGCTGCTGTCCAAAAGCCTAAAAGCAATGCTGGAGAGGGTGTGGAGAAAAGGGAACCCTCTTACACTGTTGGTGGGAATGCAAACTAGTACAGCCACTATGGAGAACAGTGTGGAGATTCCTTAAAAAAACTGGAGATAGAACTGCCTTATGACCCAGAAATCCCACTGCTGGGCATACACACTGAGGAAACCAGAATTGAAAGAGACATGTGTACCCCAATGTTCATCGCACCACTGTTTATAATCTCCAGGACATGGAAGCAACCTAGATGTCCATCAGCAGATGAATGGATAAGAAAGCTGTGGTACATATACACAATGGAGTATTACTCAGCCATTAAAAAGAATACATTTGAATCAGTTCTAATGAGGTGAGTGAAACGGGAGCCTATTATACAGAGTGAAGTAAGCCAGAAAGAAAAACATCAATACAGCATACTAATGCATATATATGGAATTTAGAAAGATGGTAATGATAACCCTGTATGTGAGACAGCAAAAGAGACACAGATGTATAGAACAGTCTTTTGGACTCTGGGAGAGGAAGAGGGTGGGACGATTTGGGAGAATGACATTGAAACATGTATAATATATAAGAAATGAATCTCCAATCCAGGTTCAATGCAGGATACAGGATGTTGGGGCTGGTGAACTGGGATGACCCAGAGGGATGGTATGGGGAGGGATGTGGGAGGGGGTTTCAGGATTGGGAACACGTGTACACCCATGGCAGATTCATGTTGATGTATGGCAAAACCAATACAATATTGTAAAGTAATTAGCCTCCAATTAAAATAAATAAATTAAAAAAAAATATATCTATGCCAATCTTAGAGCTTGGCGCTAGTGGTAAAGAACCTGCCTCCTCATGCAGGAGATGTAAGAGATGCTGATTCAATTCCTGGGTCTGGAAAATCCCCTGGAGAAAGAAATGACAAACCACTCCAGCATTCTTACCTGGAGAATTCCATGTACAGAGGAGCCTGGCAGGCTACAGTGAATGGGGTCACAAAGAGATGGACATGACTGAAGCGACTTAGCACATGCACATGTCAATCTTAAGAGCAGGGAAGTGTGATTAGGCTTTCCAAGTTTTTTTTTTTTATCTATGTTCAAGAAATAGCTAAGTATTGCCTATTGATATTCTACTTAGATATCCATATGGGAAAGAAATCCAGAAATCTGTCAAGTTTCCTTCTTTGCTTGTGTTAATATCTGTGGAGGCTGGCACAGAACCCCCAATTTTATTTAGAACCACTAAAATCTCACAATTATTCTCTAGTTCTCTTATCCTCTGTTAAAGAAATTTAATAAAATCTCTGAGGATTAATAAGTATTCTGCCCACAGAATAAAATACATATTGATCAAAAATATTTCATGAATCTTACAGTTTCATACCCTTGAAATACAAATCCCAAGAGGGTGCTCTATCATCACAGCTCTTGATTAAAGCTGAAATTTAGCTCTGTCTAAATAAGAGATGATATAAATGGTTCAAGAAAAGATCTAGCATGGAAAGAAGGTCATTTATAAGTACTTTAAAATCTTCATCCTCCAAGAAAACATTGGGATGTATTCATCATATCTGGGCTTTCATATAATAAGACCAGGTGACAAGCTAAATTGGAGGAGAAAAAAAAAAAAAAAGAAATATAGAATGCTACTCTAAGAAATTTATGACTGACAGGGAAGGAGCAAAAACAGTGAGTATCACATTTAAAATCTTGAAATATGCATTATGAGCACAACATAAAATACATTAGTTTTGCCGCCAGAAATCCATGTCAAAAGAATATTTTTTCCCTCTTCTAAGTTTCTTCTCTCTCAGATTTCCACACAGTTGGGGAGGAAGTGTGGAGCCAGGAATGAGAAACCATACAGCAGTCACCACGTTCATCCTCCGGGGACTGACAGATGACCCACAGCTGCAGATTCTGACTTTCATATTTCTACTCAACACCTACATGTTGGGTGTAATTGGAAACCTGGCCATCCACATCCTCTTATTGGTCGATTCCCACCTTAAAACTGCGATATACTTTTTTCTCCAAATTTTTTCCTACTTAAAAATTAATTCACTTCTACCTGCATTCCTAGATTCTTGTACAGTGTATCAACAGGTGATAGGACCGTTACCTATAATGCTTATATGCCAACTATTTTTTAAAGACCTGTTTGAAATAACAGAATTTTTTCTCTTGGCTGCCATGCCTTACGGTTGCTATGCAGCCATCTGCAGACTCCTGCATTACACGACCATCATGAACCACAGGGTCTGCAAAAGACTCATCTTCTGCCATTGGATGACCACTGTGTTGATCATGATCCCACCATTTAGCTTGGAACCGAGGCTGGAAATCTATGACTCTAATATTCTTGACCACTTTTTCTGTGATGCTAAACCTGTCCTGAAGATCACATGCTCAGATACATGATTCATGGAGAAGATGGTTATCATCTGTTCTGCATTAATCCTCATAATGACTCTCACGTTTGTGGTTTGGTCCTATGTAAGTATTATCCAAACAATTCTAAGATTCTCCTCTGCCCAGCAATGGAAAAAGGCATTTTCCACCCGTTCTTCCCACATGATTGTGTTTCCATTACTTATGGAAGCTGTATATTTATCTATGAACAAAGCTAGTGTAGGTGATAGAATTCCAGTTGAGCTATTCCAAATCCTGAAAGATGATGCTGTGAAAGTGCTGCACTCAATATGCCAGCAAATTTGGAAAACTCAGTAGTGGCCACAGGACTGGAAAAGGTCAGTTTTCATTCCAATCCCAAAGAAAGACAATGCCAAAGAATGCTTAAACTAACGCACAATTGCACTCATCCCACACGTTAGTAAAGTAATGCTCAAAATTCTCCAAGCCTAGCTTCAGCAATATGTGAACTGTGAACTTCTGCTTTATTGACTATGCCAAAGCCTTTTACTGTGTGGATCACAATAAACTGTGGGAAATTCTTCAAGAGATGGGAATACGAGAACACCTGATCTGCCTCTTGAGAAATTTGTATGCAGGTGAGGAAGCAACAGTTAGAACTGGATATGGAACAACAGATTGGTTCTGAATAGGAAAAGGAGTATGTCAAGGCTGCATATCGTCACTCTGTTTATTTAACTTATATGCAGAGTACTTCATGAAAAACGCTGGAATGGAAGAAACACAAGCTGGAATCAAGATTGCCGGGAGAAATATCAATAACCTCATATATGCAGATGACACCATCCTTATGGCAGAAAGTGAAGAGGAACTCAAAAGCCTCTTGATGAAAGTGAAAGTGGAGAGTGAAAAAGTTGGCTTAAAGCTCAACATTCAGAAAACGAAGATCATGGCATCTGGTCCCATCACTTCATGGGAAATAGATGGGCAAACAGTGGAAACAGTGTCAGACTTTATTTTTCTGGGCTCCAAAATCACTACAGATGGTGATTGCAGCCATGAAATGACTGCAACGCTTATTCCTTGGAAGGAAAGTTATGACCAAACTAGATAGCATATTCAAAAGCAGAGACATTACTTTGCCAACAAAGGTCCGTCTAGTCAAGGCTGTGGTTTTTCCTGTGGTCATGTATGGATGTGAGAGTTGGACTACGAAGAAGGCTGAGCGCCAAAGAATTGATGCTTTTGAACTGTGGTTTTGGAGAAGACTCTTGAGAGTCCCTTGGACTGCAAGGGGATCCAACCAGTCCATTCTGAAGGAGATCAGCCCTGGGATTTCTTTGGAAGGAATGATGCTAAAGCTGAAATTCCAGTACTTTGGCCACCTCATGGGAAGAGTTGACTCATTGGAAAAGACTGATGCTGGGAGGGATTGGAGGCAGAAGGAGAAGGGGACGATAGAGGATGAGATGGCTGGATGGCATCGCTGACTCGATGGTCGTGAGTCTCAGTGAACTCTGGAACTTGGTGATGGACAGGGAGGCCTGGCGTGCTGTGATTCATGGGGTCGCAAAAGTTGGACACGACTGAGCGACTGATCTGATCTAATAATTAGTAAGTTTAAAAACTTATTTATATTTCTTCTATTTATGATAAAAATTATTGCTCTGAAGTTTCTATATAAATATTTTTGCACATATAACCACTTATATATATACATGACATTCTTAGTTTGAGGTAGAAACATTTTTACAGTTGTGTGGCTTTGATACGTATTTTTTACCAGATATGTTAAATATATTTGTAGTCTTAATGTGGGAAAATAAATCATTAGAATGAATGTGATTTGGTGGATAACCTTCATAGATAGTTTTAGGAAAAAACAGCATTTTTATTTGTACCAGAAAGAGTTCTTTCAACTACAGAAAAATAGATGATCAGTAGACAGTTCAGTTCACAATTTTGTTTGCCTGAGTCTAAGGGGACATCTGTAGAGGGTCCTGGGAAGAATTTCCTCCAATAACGATTATAGGAATCCGAAAATAACAAATGAAAAACCATCTCCACTGCAGCAACGACGGGGTGTGCACGTAGACAAAATTCCAAATAAACTGGTCCAAACCTCATTGAATTCTTTCTTCTTTTGTACACTACAACACTATCACTTTTTTTTTTATAATTTCTAAAACACACTTGTTAATTCATTCTGTCAACACTTATTGAGAACTTATTCTATATTCTGTACCCTATGTCTCTTCAGTTAATGGTGGCTTTATCCAAAAATGAAAGGCTACTTTTATGTGAATGCAGGGCAGATGGCAACTTGTGATGACTCAGCCAAATAGCACTTGAGAGACACTGTCCAACTTCAGGGACAATGTCTTATATTTATGGCACATGAAAGAATTTAGCCAAATGACTGGCATTTCATACGGGTGGCCTTCTCTAGAATTCAGTAGCCATAGGGCGAACACTCCTGTGGCTTGAGTATTAATGACAGATATACACATTTGGGAGTTGCAAATAAGTCTTTTTTTTTCTTCCCAGGGAACATTGGGATGAAATTCAAGATTTATAGGAATTTTAGTGCTGAACAAAATTTTATATTAAGTGGCAAAGCAATTGAGTTCCCCATTTGTTATAAAACACTGATGTGGTTCTAACTTTAGTTGTTACTGTGAGCTCTGTGCTTCCCTGGTGGCTAAGACAGTAAAGAATCCACTTGCAATGCAGAAGATCCGAGTTCAGTCTCAAGATCCTGTGGAGAAGAGAGTGGCTGCCCCATCCAGTACTCTTGCCTGGAGAATCCAATGGACAGAGGAGCCTGGCAGGGTCACATGAAAGGCAGACGTGACTGAGCAACTAAGCACACATACATAGAAGCTCCAGGTGGACAAAATAGACAGACTTTCCCAAATTCTCATCTTCTCAAAGTCTATTTTGAAGTGAATTCACTGGCAAAAGGGAAGATATAGGGGGATGGACTATTTGGATTATTTTAGCTGGTCAAGTTTAAGAGTTACTCCTGGAAGACATCTGGGAAGATGAAGAGAATAACAGTTGCTGTGAAAATTGCCTCTCATTATTTCTTCCCAAATAATACAAAAATGGCAAAGTGAATTGTACACCAGAAGTGGACAAACATTTTATGCAAAAGGTCAGATAATAAACATTTTCACCTTTGTGGGCCCTGAAGGTGTCTGTTAAATACTCAACTCTGCCATTAAAAGTAGCCATAGATATTATGCAAATCGTGAGAATATACAATCTTTTTTTTATAAGAACCAGTGTGGATAGATTCTACTCTTAGGACTTAAATTTCTGTCTCTTGCTCCAGCATGTGAGCCTTAATCCTAAATAGCTTTCCCAGTGTTCAACTGGAATCCTATCATTGAGGAGATAATTATTTACAAGGGCTGTTACTTTGGCTGGGCCAAAACTCCAAACCCAGTGACTGCTTGGCCTCTACTATCTCTGTCGAATGCTTAGCATTATCACCGGTGAACATGGATTAAACTTTCCCTACATGTGTTTAGTCAGTTGCTCAGCCAAGGACACAAGGGGAACTCATGTCCAGATTCCAGTTCAATGCAGCCCTGACTGGAGGATACTAACCATTTCAGCTGACCTGCTCTTTGCTGACTAAACTCAGAGAGACAGTCATGTTGAGCTTAGTCTCTATCTCATAGTGTGGACTGAACTAGTGCTAATTGTGGACTCTGTTTACATAATTTCCCTTTTCTAGAGGGAAATTTGAGCTGTTTGTCAAAATATGAGTATATTTTCTTATATGAGTATATTTTCTCATATACTCAATTCAGTTTCATGATTATTTAAGAAAGAAAATATGGGTTCAAACTCCTTTTCTGACAGAGGTGGAAGCAAAAGTACTAATTTTTGTTTTTATGTGTGCGTGTGTGTGTATGAGTGCTAACATGCTATTGTTATATAGGTGTGGTCTAAAATTTTCACCTGTTTCTTGAGGTAAACTCTCTTGTATCTTTTGTGGATGATTTTTGTTTTCAGATGCTTGATATTTATTTTCATGTTTGGCTTACAATATGATTTAGTTGACAAGCCTATTTTTTATTTTTTTTTATTTTTTAACTTTACAATATTGTATTGGTTTTGCCATATATCAACATGAATCCACCACAGGTATACACGTGTTTCCCTTCCTGAACCCTCCTCCCTCCTACTTTGAGTTCTTTTATTTTAATGTTTGTCTTGCTAATACTTTAAACAAAGATGAAATATTTCTTCATATATGTCACATGTTTCAGTATATTTATTGAGTGTGATTGTGAAAATTCCTCAATTGTGTCTGACTCTTTGTGATCCTATGGACTGTAGAGCCCAGAAGGTGCCTCTGCTCATGGAATGTTCCAGGCAAGAATATTGGAGTGGGTTTCCATTTCCTTCTCCAGAGTATATTTATTATATGTATGCAAATTAAATGAGTCCAGCAAAACTATTGTTCTGAATTTTCCCAGGAATCATAGATACTATATTTAACATGGCATACAATTACTTTTCTGAATAATATTAGAAAAACATAGTGAGAGATGAAGGAAGATTTTGTTTCTGAGAAATAAATTCTCATATTCTTTTAATGACTTAAATCATTTTGATTGAGATTAAAGAGAGGGATAAATGATTTGTTCTAAATAGTTTCACAATTAGGATTTCCAGAGAAAAATATTTAAGCAAGCAATATCTTAATTTTATCTGATGGTTTAAATCCAGTATGCTCTTAATTGTGTAAGAAAAATGCAGTATTTTTTATTATGTCACTGACAGCTTGTTTCACCTGCTTGTTCCTCAAAGTATAAATAAAAGGGTTCAACAGCGGGGCAACAGATGTAGTGAGCACAAACACCCCTTTGTTAATGTCCACCTCTTCTTTGGCTGAAGGCTTGATGTAGATAAAAATACAGCTGCCGTAGGTAATGGAAACAACAATCATGTGAGAAGAACAAGTGGAAAAAGCTTTTCTTCTCTGCGATGCAGAGGGAAATCTTAGAATTGTCCTGATGATACACATGTAAGAAAGAACAACCCCTATCAATGTAATGATGAATGTCACCACTGCACAAATTATAACCACTTGTTCAATGAACCATGTATCTGAGCATGAGATCTTAAGAAGGGGACCTGCATCACAGCCAAAATGATCAATGGCATTGGAGTCACAGAATTCTAGCTGGAGGCCCATACTGAGTGGTGTGATGATGATCATCAGCCCAGAGATCCAGCAGCAGAACACAAGGATGGTGCAGACTCTACCATTCATGATGGTCATGTAATGAAGGGGTTTACAGATGGCCACATATCGGTCATAAGACATGGCTGCCAGGAGATAAAACTCTGTGGCCCCAAAAAGTCCAATGAAAAATATTTGACTAGCACAGGCGTTATAAGTAATGGTATTGTCCCCACTTGATATGCTATACAGGAATCTGGGAATACAGACCGTTGTGAATGAGATTTCTAAGAAGGAGAAGTTTCTAAGAAAAAAATACATAGGTGTTTTAAGATGAGAATCCAGGAATGTTAGAATGATAATAGTCAGATTTCCAGTAATGCTCAGCATGTAAGTAAGAAACAAGAAGACAAAAATCAGAACTTGCAGCTGTGGGTCCTCTGTAAGTCCCAACAAGATGAATGTTGTTATGACTGTGTGATTTCTCATTACCACCTTTGATGTTTTAGGTAATCTACATGTAAAAAGTCAAAGAGAAGGTATCCAAATAGATAAAAGAAAATAATTTTTTAAAAAAATCAATGGAATGGAAAACAGAAACAAGAGACAAATGAATATAATCAAAAGCTGATTCTTGGAGAGGATTAATAACATTGATAAAACTGTCATTGAGACTGATCTTGAAAGAAAAAAAAAGATGGAATTTATCAGAAATGTGAGGTATGACATCATTATAAATTATACAGCTATTGAAAAGATAAAAATGTCATGTTTTGAAAAAATCTGCTAAATGGATTCAGCAACTTGAATGAATGAATGAATTCTATGAAAAATACAATCTACTAAAGTTAATGCAAGATTAAATACCTAACCTATATAGTTCTATTTTTAACATTAAAGTAAAAAATGAAAAGTAAAAGTGTTAGTCACACAATCATGTCAACTGTTTGCAATCCTATGACTGTAACCCACCAGCCTTCTCTGTTCATGAAAGTCTCCAGGTGAGAATACTGGAGTGAGTAGCCATTCCCTTCTCCAGGGGATATTCTCAACCCCGGATAGAACCCAGATCTCCTGCTTTGCAGGCAGATTTTTTAACATCTGAGTCACCAGGGAAGCCCAAAGTAACCAAATACATATTTAAATTATTCTACAAAGAGAACTGTAGCCTCAGATGACTTAATTGTAGATTCCTACCAAACATTTAAAAACAAAAAGGAAAATACCATACTATACAAATCCTTTGAAACATCTGTCGAAAGCAAAATCCATAACACAATCTGATGGAATTGACACTGTATATAGACAAAATATGATAACCATAATGAAAAGGAGAAGAGTAAAGTGTAACAATTTTTTCTGTTACATTCTACCTCAGTGGCAAAATATTATATCAAAGTGGTTTGTGAAATGTTCAATGTGTAGATTATAATTTACAGATCACACACAAACTTTTAAGAAATGATATGGTAAAAAAATTCTATAAATTAAAATGGAACACTAAACTATTCAGTTGAAGGCAGGAAAGTATAAAGAAAAGAATGAACAGCAATTGGAACAAAGAACAATCAACTAACAAAATGATAGAAGTCCAAACATAAATGATGATACACTGCCTATAAGTGATCAAAACATATCATGGTAATCAAAAGAGATTATAAGAACAATTAAAACATTACTTTTCTGGATGCTATATACAAGCACTCCACTTAAATATAATAACATGTATAGATTAAAAATAAAAGAGTAGAAAAATTATATCATCCAAAGCATAATCAAGAGAATGCTGGAGTGCATATTGCCACCAAAGAAAATTAATAAGCATACAAAAGAAAATTACATACTGATAATTGAGTCAAATAACCAAGAACATAGATTCTAGTTATTTATGTATCTGATAATGCATCAAAATATATGAAGGATAAACTGGCACAAGAGCTTCTAAAGTGGCATCAGTGGTAAAGAGCCTGCCTGACAATGTAGGTGATTTTAGAGACACAGGTTTGATCCCTGGGTCAGGAGGATCCCCTGGAGGAGTGCACAGCAATGCACTCCTGTATT
This sequence comes from Bison bison bison, assembly GCF_000754665.1. Classification (NCBI taxonomy): domain Eukaryota; kingdom Metazoa; phylum Chordata; class Mammalia; order Artiodactyla; family Bovidae; genus Bison; species Bison bison. Next base: position 19,329 of record NW_011488545.1, read on the forward strand.
CTTGCCTGGAGAATCCCCATGGATGAGGAGCCAGGTGGTCTATAGTCTATAGGGTCGCAAAGAGTCAGACACTACTGAAGCGACAGAACAGCACAAGATGAAATAGATAAATTAACAATTATAGCTGGAGATTCTCTTACTAATTAATTGATAGAATTGACTGAAAATCCACAGACATATACAAGAAGTAAATAGCATTTTCAGTCAATTCCATATAACTGACATAAAAATGAACACAATAAAAAATGAACTTGAAATAGATAATAGACCTAACAAAAAATTATCTTTCTTTAGAAAGACATTTTTTAAAAAGTGAAAATGAAAGCCATGTAGACTTGTCCAAGGAAAAGCCTAATTTCAAACCCTCTAAGTCTGATCTAGATGTCCAAAAAACTGAATATTGAAGTCAGAATACCATAGGATGCATTCTTCGTGCAGATATAAATTTGGGGATTATCAGTCTAAGCGAAGTCACCTTATTTATGAGAACCTCTTAGACAGAGAATGAAATGAAAGAAAGGATTGCTTAGAAAAGACTGTTGTGTCACTGAGACATGTCTTACTCTCTGTGACCCCATGGGCTGTAGCACACCAGGCTCCTTTGTCCTCCATCATCTGCTGGAGTTTGCTTAAATTAACGTCCATTGAGATGGTGATGCTATTTAACCATCTCATCCTCTGCCACCTCCTTCTCCTTTTGCCTTCAATCTTTCTCATCATCAGGATCTTTCCCAATGAGTCTTCTCTTTGCACAAGGAGGCCAAAGTATTGGAGCTTCAGCTTCAGCATCAGTCCTTCCAATGAATATTCAGGGTTTATTTCCTTTAGGATTGACTGGTTTGATCTCCCTGCAGGCCAAGTGATTCTAAAGAGTGTTCTCCAGCACCACAGTTCAAATATGACATACCAACTCTGTCCCTAAGACTTTACTATGAGGAGAAAAATATATGTATTTCATAGAAAAACTTGACAATTGGATCTTTATTCAAAATAACTAAAAGTGGGATGCAATATAAGGAAACATCAAGAGATTATAAATAAACAAATTGTGATATTTATAAACATGGAATGCTACATAGAATTATGTATCTTGATTTTAGTAGTGGTTATGAGGATGTATGTATATATTTTTCATAATTCATTAGAATGTTATATATATAGGTTTTATATACAATGCATACAATTGATTAAGGAAGACTAGTCATAGAGTAAGAGAAGATATTTGCAAAAACTCTCAAAGACAGAACCCAACATTTATAAAACTCTACTACATATCAATAAGACAAAACCAAGCCTAGTAAAAATTAGACAAGTTTCTTCACAAAAGAGGACATCTAAATACCAGTGAATATATGAAATGTAATCTTTTTAGGGTTTAGGGGAAATGAAATTAAATTCACAACTAGCGTACAATCATGAGGATAACTAACATTAAATGGATGGACCATACCAAGTATCTTTAAGAATGTATTGTAATCTTAGTTGGTGTGTACATTTTTAAAGACACTATTAAAACTTTTTTGAATATGTTTATTGTTTAATGTCCAGGTATGTGTGAAACAGGATATTATTATTCTAAGTATTTGCCCAATAGAAATGCATACATATGTAGTTCAAATAAATGAATGTTTAAGAAAATTCAAAGTGGCATTATTTTTAATAATCGAAAAACTCAAAACACTAAAATGACTTCCAATGATAGAATCAATTTTTAAATTGTAATTATATTCATAAAATGGAAGAGTAAAACAATGATGGTTAATAATACTGCTATGGCATGGAGAGTTCTAACAAAATTTTGAGTGAAGAAGCAAGACATAAAAGAATTCCATTTACAGAAATTTCAAAGATAGGCACAGCAAATCTATGGAGTTAGAAACCAGGACATTATGGAGAAGGAAATGGCAACCCACTCCAGTATTCTTGGATGGGGAAGTCCATGGACAGGGGACCCTGGCGGGCTATGGGTTTGCAAAGAGTAGGACACAACCAAGGGCCTGAGCACACGTTATTAGAAGCAGATATGAGAACTCATTGTCCTGTGTTAAGGCAAACATTGTGGTTTGCAAAAGGGGAAAATAATGCCACTCCTCACCTTTTTAATTTTGGGAAATATAAAAAATTTACATTAAAAAAGAAGAAATCAGGACAGTAACTCTATTCAGGTAGCAGCATAAAGGTCTAGGTATATCTACAGCTTATAAGGTATAGTCTTAATGCTCTATTTCTATCCACAGCAGTGGGCCCATGCCATTTGTTAACTTTTCTGTAATGTTAAACTATGGTAAACCTTTATAATTTTTAGAAAATCAAGGTGAACTCTGATATCTGGCCATATTACCTGACACTGTAGTATTCTATAACATTGCTTTATTTCTACACTTTTCCCCAATGTTAATTCAGAAAACCTTTAAAAAAATACATCTGGACTATTGTAGTATGATTTGGCACAGGTTATATTCACATAGATGGGGTTAACATCCACTCAATCACTGAATGTCAAAGATCATACCATTTAAATGAAGCTAAAGGGAATGGCTACCCACTCTAGTATGCTTGCCTGGGAAATCCCTTGGACAGGGGAGCCTGGCGGGCTGCAGTTCATGGGATCACAAAGAGTCAGACAGAACTGAGTGAACACACACACCATTTAAACAAAACTTTAATAAATTCTCCTGGTCAGCATATATGTGTGTGTATTATATATATATATATATATGATACACTGAAAGTGTTAAGAGTGTTAGTTGTTCAGTTGTGTCCAACTCTTTGTGACCCTGTGAATTACAGCCTACCAGACTCCTCTGTCCATGGGATTCTCCAGGCAAGCATACTGGAATGGGTTGCCATTCCCTTCTCCAGGGGATTTTCCCAAACCAGAGATCGAACCAGTATCTCCTGCATTGGCAGGCAGCTTCTTTACCACTGAGCCACCAGGGAAGCCTAGGGACTTCTTTAGATCTAAAGAATTTGTCATCTGATGGGCTCAGGCCTCTGCAGCATTTTTTCCCCTCCAGAGCCACATTCTGTTCCACTGGTAAAAGGTCATCGAGCAAAGAGAAAAACAGAGATGCTTTAACCTACTTTGGACAGGAGAATTTTCAGACTCAAGTCACTGATTTCTAAAGCCTGGCAAGTTTTATGAAGAAAGAAAACAAAGTTCAGAGAGGGAGAATGAATTCTTCAAGGTCATACAAATGACTAGTGGGCATCTTTCTATGAAATAGAGGAAAATATACTCTCTCCTAAAACCAAGGCACATTCTATGCCCTCAGGCCAAATAACCAGATCTTTTCCATCACAGAAGTAGCATTCCCTTCTCCAGAAAAGGAACTGCTTTAATTTTTTCCCAAATTTTGAATAGAAAAAGATACTGATTTAAAAAATATGCAAGTACTTACACTTTAGTCTTTCATTCAGGCTTCAGATTTTTTTTCTCCCCACATAGTCTCACAATTAAACCAGTTATTAGTAGTGACATGGATGTAGTCTAGTGATTCTTTTCCATTTAACACTCACTCAAAGATAGTAATGGAAATGCATGGACAAGTTATATCCATTTTATATCCCTGTGCCTAACATTTACCATGAATGACAAAAATTTGTCAAAATATAAAAATGACCTATTTCCGCAAAATATAGCTAGAAGGAAAGACTAGTAAACAGGCCAAGGAAAACAAAATTCTCTTTCATTTTTGCAAAGTTGATGGCCTGACCCAACAATTTAACACAGAGTGGTTCCCTGAAGTTGCACCACAGATATGATTGAGGATGCTTTTTGTATATGGTCAACCTGTAACAGGTAAGATTATGCTACAAAAAAGTGTCCTTGGTGACCATGCTCCAAAGTCACTAATGAATGTAAAATATTCATATAGGAAAAAACAAAGCAAAACAAAAGCTAACTAATGCACCTAGGAATTGGGACAGTGTCCTTGGAGACTGGAAGATGCATTAATAACATCAAGGTAAGAATGTGTCATGAGAATACTAAATCTTTGCCAAAATGATGAACCAAGTAACATTTTGTTCATGTTAATGCACATTTTGTAATTGCTAATAACGTGTCATAATTTGCAAATATTTATCAGTAATGTTTGAACATAATATTACTACCTCTTCACTGTTCTTGAAGTAATTCCTTATGCTTTCTTGAGATATTTGCATATGTTCAGGATATTGAGTCTGTGTAAATCTCATATGTAACAAATCCTATTTCACAATTTTTTATTTAAAATTTAATGCAATTTGTGGTCATGGTATACAGAAAATTTGGTTAAATCACAGTAAAATCATTTACCTTTTTTTGTTTGTTTGTTTCTGAATCTATTATTATGTGAAAGGGTTTAATAGTCCTAATCATGTCATATACTTACTTATATTTTCTTCCAATTATTTTATTTACTTTAATATCTGCATCCAACATCCAGAAGGTAATAACAAGGAGGTATTGAAAAATATGTAGAAAGAACATACAGTGAAATAGGAGGGACAAACAGCTGGTGAGCATGGTATCATGGAAGTCAAGTGTAAAGTGTTTCCTGTGCCATGAGGTTTTGATATAGTGACTATTAATTTTTTCCCTTCTTGATATGTGACTGATTTGGCATTACAGTTCTTTTATAGAGCTTCCCTTTTTCGTGATGCATTCATATTCACATCACTATCCATAGCATTATTTATATTTACAGTGGTGTCACTATGTATCCTTTCTCAAAATGCTCTGATTCTTTGTTTCTATGGTAATTTTTCTTTTCAGTACTCTTGTACAAATTTGGCTTTTAAGAAGGCTTCTATGTCATTTTGGAATTTTCTCCTTGATTTTAGAGCATAGTAATGCTGTCAATGTTTGGATCTTTCAAAAGACAACGTTGGAATATAACACATTAAGAAACCATTATTTTACACTATTGCTTCTAATTTTTCTACTTAATTATTTTCCTATCATATTTATTTCTCCCTTACTTTCTGTTTTTCCTATAGTGATAGTCTCAACATCAATATAAGTTTGTCCAATGCTAAAATCCACACAAAAAGAAATTAGAATTACTCAGTCAATACCACCAATGATAACATCCAAACTAAATGTAGTTACAAATGTATTTGTAATCCTTTTACAGGGAGTCAATGATAAGAATGTGATGCTTTTAAGTTACACACTAAATTATTTTTGTTTTTTTGCTTTTTACCTTTGTGATTTTTTATTCACTCTGAAATACTGTCATTTCTTTTGATTTTATTTGTATTCAATTTTATTGTTTATATGTTACTTTAAACTTTAATGCATATAAAACAATGGTATGGTTGAATAATAAAATTTTATTTAAAAGGTATTCTTAAAAAGCTTCATGAGAGCATTTCTTGACAAAGTTTTTTGCATGTATGGTATAAAAACATCAATATTTCAATCATATATTTATTTACTCAAAAAATGTTGAGCATTTGGATCCTAGGTATAGTTTGAGGCATTCGATATCTGGCTAGCTAGGCAACTTTCATTTACATATTATCTAATGATTTATTTACTTAGTTGGAAGTACTGTATAACAGTTAACAAACTACAGTTTAGAATCAAAGATCTTATTACAGCCCTGTCTCCATAAACTCTGAACTTTGTCATAGTGTGAGCAAGAAAAATAATGTTTCTAAGTCTCAGTTTTTTTCAAAAGTAAAAAAGAAAAGTTCATAATTATGTGTACCTTGCTTTATATGGTGATTAAATAATATAAACACAATTAACACAGTAATTTATGTATAGTAAATGTTCAACACAAATTGGGCATTAAAATAATTAGTAATACTTCAAAATGTTTAAATGTAAGTGCACATCCCAGATGGTGCTAGTGGCAAAGAACCCACCTGCCAGTGCAGGAGACATAAGAGATGTGGGTTGGATCCCTAGGTCAGGAAGATCCCTTGGAGGAAGGCATGACAACCCACTCCAGTATTCTTGTCTGGAGAATCCCACAGAGTTCCCTGTTGGGCTATGGTCCATAGGGTCGCAAAGAGTCGGACACTACTGAAGTGACTTAGCACGCATGCATTTACATCCTCAAATACGCTGAAGAAAACATTTATTTCTAAATCATAATATTATGCAGAAATTCTAATTTTTTTTCTTAATATTGAATAGAGTTGTTATAGAAAAATAAGTAGGAGTAGTTTGTGGTAGGTACCCATATGCTCTTCTAGTGATAATTCACATATTGGAAAAAATAAACAAAAAATTATCTTGGTATGTTGACATATATGTGTTATATATGATAGAAAATAATCTGCTAATTTGCAATGTTTACATAAGTTTTCTTTTTTAGAAATATTTTGGTCTTCTCACATTTTTGAACTATCTTAGTGATGCAATAGCTTCAATTTATTATTTTGAATAGTCTTTAAAAATTCATTTGAAAAAATAAAAGCCTGTTAAAATTCTAATCTTAAAAATGGATTATTCTTCATCTCAGTAGCCATTAATGAGTTCTTCTTCAGATCCATAGTTGGGTTAGATGTGCATCAGCTTGGTTGTATTGGATCTTTATTGCTGTGCATGGGCTTTCTCTAGTTGTGGGAAGCGAGGGTACTGTTCTTTGCAGTTCACAGGCTTCTCATTGTGGTGGCTTTGCTTGTTGGAGATCATAGGCTGTAGGCACATGGGCTTCAACAGTTGCAGCACACGGGCTCAGTAGTTGATGCATACAGGCTCTAGGCCATGCAGGCTTCAGTAGTTGCGATGCGCAGGCTCAGCATTTGTGGCTCACAGGCTCTAGAGCACAGATTCAGAGGTTGTGGCACCCAGGCTTAGTTACTCTGTGGCATGTGGAATCTTCCTGGCGAGGGATCAAACCAGTGTCCCTTACATTGGCAGGTGAATTCCTAATCATGGTACAACCAGGGAAGTTCTTAAGTCCAAATTCTAACTGTTAACAGGCGCTGGGCTTCCCTGGTGGCTTAGATGGTAAAGAATCTGCTTGTAATGCGGGAGACCAGAGTTTGATCCCTGGGTTGGGAAGATTCCCCAGAGAAAGGAATGGTTACCAACTCCAGTATTCTTGCCGGGAGAATTCCATGGACAGAGGAGTCTGGTGGGCTACATACAGTCCGTGGGGTTGCACTGAGTTGGAAACTACTGAGTGCCTAACAAGTTCCCCCATTGCTATGCTTCTGCTCCATTAGTCACATTCTTTTCATCCTGGGCCACTGGAGATTCTGAAAACCTACAATTAGAAACACATTTGTCCCATCCAAATCATCACCCACATCAATACTAGTATTTGATATAGTAGTATACTAGTATTTACTTAGATTAATAGTTACTGATTAGGTATGGGCTTCCCAGTGGTACAGAATCTGCCTGTCAATGTAAGAGATGTAGGAGATGGGGTTAGGAAGATTCCCTGGAGGAGGAAATGACAACCCACTCCAGTATTTTTGCTTGAAAAATCTCATGGACAGAGAAGCATGGTGGGCTACAGTCCATGGGATCACAAAGAGTCAGACATGAGCACATATACAAACACACACACAATTAAGTGTATGAGTGCTTACTGGGGACATGAGGATATAAGCAATGTGACAAGAAAATAGTAATTTTTCACCATCACAGAGCTGCATCTGGCAAGTGGTGTTAGACTCTGGCTGTCTGTAACTGGGTGGAGATTGTGATGGCCTTTTCTGTGATTTTTATTCTCATGGTGTCAATTATATGTGGAAAAATGCTGAAGTCCTAAATATATCATTATAGTTTTTGTAAATGTGGTTATGCTGCTGCTGCTGCATCTGCTAAGTTGCTTCAGTCGTGTCCAACTCTGTGTGACCCCATAAAAGGCCTCCCACCAGGCTCCCCCATCCCTGGGATTCTTCAGGCAAGAACACTGGAGTGGGTTGCCATTTTCTTCTCCAATGCATAAAAGTGAAAAGTGAAAGTGAAGTCATTCAGTCATGTCCAACTCTTAGCAACCTCATAGACTGCAGCCCACCAGGCTCCTCCATCCATGGGATTTTCCAGGCAAGAGTACTGGAGTGGGATACCATTGCCTTCTCCTTCTTCTGCTTTATATTCAGTTATATTTTTTCCTATATTCAATCATTATTTATTTTGTTGTGCTATTACACACTTACACTCTCTTTTTCTGTTATTATCATTTTCTATGTCTTCATCAATAGTTTGTATTAGAGGCTACAATGGGGCTGGAATCAAATGTCACTTTAATATGAAATTTAAAAGTTTAGAATTTAACTATTAGGTCTTAATTCATGATCTGGCATAATTTTATTTTGATGAAGTGAATAATTAAAGACTAATGAATTATTTTTGAAGCCTGAACCAAGGGTTTATCTAATTTATTTAACAATGGACAAATTTTTATATATGACTAGAAGTTTGTAAATGAGGGTGAAAAAAAAACTGCTATGGATCAATTTCCAAAACTGAGTTGACTTTATAATAATAGTTTTTGCAACACAGTTTTAGAACATATCTTCAATCTCATGCAAACTTGTATATTTGTGCACATTGATTTTTTTAATATGTCATATATTGGATATAAAACTACTCATGTACTTTTTTATTTTTATACCTTTTTATTATTAGAAGTTGTTTGAAATCATGAAAAGTAAATGATGAACCATACAACAAGACACATAGAGTTTATTATTCTATGACTGACATAATTCTCCATTACGGATAGTCATTTTTGTGTTTCTGCTTCTAAATTATATGTTGAATGTGACTGGAGACTTAACCATCATTGTCCTCACTCTGTTGGAGTCCCATCTCAAGACCCCAATGTATATCTCCCCCCATAATTTCTCTTTCCTGGAAATTTCATTCACAAGTTCTTGCACTCTCAGATTCCCAATCACCACTGTAACCAGGGAAAATATGATTTCTTATATTGGTTGTATGTCTCAGTTGTTTTTCTACATATTCTTGGGAGTTACAAAATTTTTCCTTCTGGGGGCTAGTCCTATGACCTGCTGCCATTTGCAAGCCTTTGCATTATACATTCGTCATGAGCAGCACAATCTGTCCTCAGCTGGTGCTCAGTTCTTGGGCAACTGGCTTCCTGGTCATTTTCCCTCCAGTGATTTTGGATCTTCACCTGGATTTCTGTGATTCAAATGTCATTGACCATTTCATTTGTGATATTTCTCCTCTCCTACAACTTTCTTTCTCAGACACACATTTACTAGAAATGGTGGTATGTTGATTAGATGTGGTGACCCTCAGGATCGCATTGCTATTGGTAATTCTTTCTTACTCTTACATCATCAAGAGAATTATAAATTTCCCCTTTAGTTCAACAACATAAAAATTCATTTTTATTTGCTCTTTGCATAAGATTGTTGTATGAATCAATTATTGTAGTTGTATATTCATCTATTAGGTTTTTGCAAAAGTATTTGTGGTTTTGCATTGATGAACTTTGCTGTTAGATATTGGAATATACTCTTAAATAAATGTGGTTATGTTATACAATATTTTAATGCACATTTCTCACCTCATGTTTTTTTGCTAATGACATTACTTGCTGTGTATTTTATATTTATTTTAGACTAAGGAAATGATTTTAGACAAAAAAAAAAGAATTTTTTTTATTTGAGTTCAAAATGAGTCATAAAGCAGGGACACAACTTGCAACATCAACAACACATTTGGCCCAGGAACTGCTAATGAACATACAATGAAGTGGTAGTTCAAGATATTCTGCAAAGGAGACAAGAGTCTTGAAGAAGGAGAACATGGTGGCCATCCAGGAGAAATCGACAACGTCCAATTGAGAGAATCATCAAAGCTGATCCTCTTACAACTACCTGAGAAGTTGCTGAAGAACTCAGTGTCACCCATTCTATGATCATTTGGCATTTGACACAAATTGGAAAGGTGAAAAAGCTTGGTAAATGGGTGCCTCATGAGCTGACCGAAATTCAAAATATTGTTGTTTTGAAGTGTCGTCTTCTCTTATTCTATGCAACAAACAACAATGAATGATTTCTTGATAAGATTGTAACATGTGACAAAAAGTGGATTATATATGGCCAACAGCAATGACCAATTTAGTGACTGGACTGAGAAGAAGCTCCAAAGTACTTCCCAAAGCCAAACTCAAACTTGCACCAAAAAAGGTCATGGTCACTGTTTGGCGGTCTGCTGCCTATCAGATCCACTACAGCTTTCTGAATCCTGGCGAAATTGTTACATCTGAGAAGTATGCTCAGCAAATCGATGAGATGCAGATGAAAACCACAGTTTTTCAACAGAATGGGCCCAATTCTCCACAACAAGTGTGGACTGCAGGTTGCACAACCATTTCAAAAACTGAATGAATTGGGCTACAAAGTTTTGCTTCATCCGACATATTCACCTGACCACTCGCCAACCAACTACCACTTCTTCAAGCATCTAGATAACTTTTTGCAGGGAAAATGTTTCCACAACCAACAGGAGGCAGAAAATGCTTTCCAATATTTTGTTAAATTCCAAAGGGTGAATTTTTATGCTACAGGAATAAACAAACTTGTTTCTCATTGCTAAAGATGTGTTGATTGTAATGGTTCCTATTTTGATTAATAAAGATGTGTCTGAGTCTCATTATAAAGATTTAAAATTTACGGCCTGAAACTGCAATTACTTTGTTTTACCAACCTAATACGGGAAGCCCTCAGCAAATTAAAGGATCATTTTAAGCAAGGGAGTAGCTGTGCTTAATACTTCAATTGCCCCTTGTTGAACCTATCTTTTTCTTTTTTTAAATATTCTGAAGAACCAGTAAGTTAAATAAACCTTCAGAGATGTATCTAGAAAGATATTTTCTGCTTCAGAGAAGTAATACTATTTATTGAAATAATAAACTGAAAGCATAAAATGAACACTTAACAAAAGCTATTTTGACTCTTATAGTTTAAGAACTCATTTCTAATATTCAATTTGTTAGATCACTTTAGCTAACTTGAGTTTAGAAATACTTTCCATATTACTAATATACATCTAAATTTACCTTTCTGTTATTCAGTATGAAACATTTTTGTGTGAGAAACATAAAATTGCAAAATTTAATTTCTCTAATAGCATGTTAGAAGAAAATGAATGAAGGGATTTGGTTGTATTATAGAACATAAATTTTTAGAGTACCGTGTTTGTTAAATACATATGAACAAAGATAGTGGAGGTGCAGGAATTCCAGTTGAGCTATTTCAAATCCTGAAGGATGATGTTGTGAAAGTTCTGCACTCAATATGCCAGCAAATTTAGAAACCTCAGCAGTGGCCACAGGACTGGAAAAGGTCAGTTTTCATTCCAATCCCAAAGAAAGGCAATGCCAAAGAATGCTCAAACTACTGCACAATTGCACTCATCTCACACACTAGCAAAGTAATGTTCAAAATTCTCCAAGCCAGGTTTCAACAGTATTTGAACTATGAACTTCCAGATGTTGAAGCTGAATTTAGAAAAGGCAGAGGAACCAGAGATCAAATTGCCAACATCCACTGGATCATAGTAAAAGCAAAAGAGTTCCAGAAAAACATCTACTTTTGTTTTATTGACTATGCCAAAGCCTTTGACTGTGTGGATCACAACAAACTGTGGAAAATTCTGAAAAAGATGGGAATACCAGACCACCTGACCTGCCTCCTGAGAAATCTGTATGCAGGTCAAGAAGCAACAGTTAGAACTGGATATGGAGCAACAGATTGGTTCCAAATCAGTAAAGGAGTATGTCAAGACTGTATTTTGTCACCCTGCTTATTTAACTTATATGCAGAGTAAATCATGTGAAATGCCAGGCTGGATGAAACACAAGTTGGAATCAAGACTTCTGGGAGAAATATCAATAATCTCAGATATGCAGATGACACCACCCTTATGGCAGAAAGTGAAGAGGAACTAAAATCCTGTTGATGAAAGTGAAAGAGGAGAGTGAAAAAGTTGGCTTAAAACTCAACATTCAGAAAACTAAGATCATGGTATCTGGTCCCATTACTTCATGGTAAGATGGGGAAACAATTGAAACAGTGAGAAATTTTATTTTTTGGGGTCCCAAAATCACTGCAGATGGTGACTGCAGCCACGAAATTAAAAGACACTTACTCCTTGGAAGAAAAGCTATGACCAACCTAGACAACACATTAAAAAGCAGAGACATTATTTTGCCAACAATTGTCCATCTAGTCAAAGCTATGTTTTTTTTTTTCCAGTAGTCATGTATGGATTTGAGATTTGGACTGTAAAGAAAGCTGAGCACCAAGCAATTGATGCTTTTAAACTGTGGTGTTGGAGAAGACTCTTGAGAGTCCCTTGCACTGCAAGGAGATCCAACCATTCCCTCCTAAAGGAAATCAGTCCTGGATATTCATTGGAAAGACTGATGCTGAAGCTGAAACTGCAGTACTTTTGCCACCTGATGCAAAGTACTGACTCATTGGAAAAGATCCTGATCCTGGGAAAGATTGAAGGCAGGAGGAGAAGGGGACGACAGAGAATGAAGTGGTTGGATGGTATCACCAATGCGATGGACATGAGTTTGAGCAAGCTCTAGGAGTTGGTGTTGGGCAGGGAAGTCTGGCATGTTGCAGTCCATGGGGGTTGCAAAGAGTCAGACATGACTGAGCAATTGAACTGAACTGACCTTGATTCTTTTAAAAGCCATATTTTAAAAAATTCTTAAATTGAATTTTGTTATTATTAAGTAAGCTTAAGATGCTGCAAGAGACCTTATTCTTAAAAGTGTAATGTACATACTTATTTTGTAAAGTGATTCTTTGAAAAATCAATTTTAAACATATTAAAAAAGAATACTTTCCAGTTTTTAAATTGAAAGATTGTGGATTAATAATTTCAGTTGTGTAGCAAAATGATCCATACATATATTTTTTTCTTTTTTGTTTCTTTCCCCTTATAGATTATTTATGTTTATTTTCCCTTATGCACTTATGCTAAATTGGTTCAGTAATGTCCAACTGTTTGTGATAACATGGACTACAGCCCACCACACTCCTCTGTTCATGGGATTCTCTAGGTAAGAATACTGGAGTGGGTTGCCATGCCCTGCTCCAGGGATCTTTCTGATCCAGGGATTGAACCCACCTCTATTAATGTCTCCTACCTTGGCAGATGAGTTCTATATCACTAGCACCACCTGTGAAGACACATTTTCCCTTACAGAATATTTCAAAATATTTAGATAATATATAGCATTCATTTCCTATGCTATACAGTAAGTCCTTGTTAATTATCTATTTTATTTGTAGTGGTATATATATGTCAATGAAAACTCTTAATTTATCCCTTTGTCTCTTTTCTCTTTGGTAACTGTGTTTGTTTTCTATGTGTGTGTGTCTGTTTCTATTTTGTTAGTAAGTTTATTTGTATACTTTTTAAAGAAAATTTTGTGTATAAGTAATATTATATATTTGTCTTTATCTGTCTGGCTTACTTCACTTACTATGATAACTTCCAGGTCCATTCATGTTGCTACAAATGACACTATTTCATTCTTTTTTATAGGTCAGTAATAGTCCATTGTATATATGTACCACTTATTCTTTATCCATTCATCTCTCAGCAGACATTTATGTTGCTTCCATGTCTTACTGTAAATAGTATTGTGATGAATATTGTGGTATATGTATGCATCTTTTCCAAGTACAGTTTTCTTTCCATATAGGCCCAGGAGTGAAAATGTAGGATCATCTAATAGGTCTATTTTTAGCTATTTAAGGAAACTTCATACTATTTTCCCTAGTGATTGCACCAGTTTATATTCCCACCAACTGTGTAGGAGAGTTCCTTTTTTCCCTGAATCCTCTCCACATTTCTTATTTGTATTGTTTTTGATGATGGCCATTCTGATCGACATGAGGTGATATCTCATTGTCGTCTTGATTTGCGTTTCTTTAATAGTTAGTGGTGTTGAATATCTTTTCATGTACCTGTTTTGGCCATCTGTATGTCTTTTTTAGAGAAGTATTTATTTAGATTTTCTGCCTATATTTTACTTCTTTTTTTCTTTTGATTTTTAGGTGTATGAGGTGGTTGCACACATTGTCACAACATTTGCAAATATTTTCTCTATTCCTTAAATTGGATTTCCTTTTGCTTGTGATTTCCTTTGCTCTGGAAAAGCAAGTTTAATTAGGTCCCATTAATTTATTTCTGTTTTTATTTCCATAACTCTAGGAAACAGATCTAAAAAGACCTGGCTGTGATTTATGTCAAAGACTGTTCTGCCTATGTATTCTTCTAGGAATTTTATAGTATCCAGGTTTACATGTAGATCTTTAATCCATTTTGATTTTGATCAAAAACGAACCGTGGACTCCGACCCAAAAGCGAAGTGGTCAAGCTTCGGGAACTCTCACCCGGATGCAGGAACTTACCACAGGTAGAAGGCGCGGATGCAGGAATTGTAACTCAGCAGCAACCTCAAGACGCCAGGAGTGTAAGTCTGTGGACTCACACATGCCGGAGTAAACTTAGGCCCTGCTAGCCTCTTCAGGGTTAAATGATGGAAGCTTATCAAAAAGACAGAGCAGGCTTAAAGGGGTTTCAGTTGAACATATCTGGAACAAACTGGAAATCATAAGGTAAAGGAATGCTTTAAAACTCATAGACTAAGATGAAAAATATATGATGTAAAATGAATAAATATATAAAGGAGGGAAAAACAATTTTTCTTACAGTCATCTGTGAACTAACTAGAGTAAATGTAATGAGGGAGTTAGAAAATCTCAATAGATGTGAAAATGAGTAATTATATGCTCCATGGAATAGGACATATATGGTAATTCTCAAATTATTACTTACCTTACCTTTAAAATGAAAAGAATCCCTGGCAAGGCTGGAAGATGATGCTTATCAGGATGGCTACTCTTCAACATATAAGAAAATGATGAGTGTTGGTAAGGTGTGAAGAGATATGACATTTGTGCACTGTTGAAGGGATTGTGAAAATAGTGGAGCCTCTGGGGAAAAGAGTGTAAAGTGTTCTCAAAAAAAGAGGACTACCAAATGATCAAGCAGTTATACTTCTGGGCAGATACCCAAAAGAATCTCTACAAGAGATATTTGCCAGATTTGTGATCTCCAAAAAAGATTTAGCTTTGGGCCCAGGGAAAAGAATTGATCACTCAAGAGCTTTTGTGTAGCAGAGTTTTACTAAAGTATAAAAAGGGACAGAGAAAGCTTCTGAATAGACGTCAGAAGGGGGATGGAGAATGCTCCCCTCGCTAGTCTAAGCATGGGAGTTACATACTTTTCAATCGGTCATTACAATAAATCAAAAGAATGTCTCAAGGTTGTAAAGATCTTAAGAGACTTCCACAATTTATATTTTAAGATAACAGGATTGCTGCTGCTGCTGCTAAGTCGTTTCAGTCGTGTCCAGCTCTGTTCGACTCCAGAGACGGCAGCCCACAGGCTCCCCCTTCCCTGGGATTCTTCAGGCAAGAACACTGGAGTGGGTTGCCATTTCTTTCTCCAATGCATGAAAGTGAAAAGTGAAAGTGAAGTCGCGAGTCCTGTCTGACTCCTACCGATCCCATGGATTGCAGCCCACCAGGCTCCTCCGTCCATGGGATTTTCCAGGCACAGGATTAGAACTTAATAACAGGAAGATTTTACCAGACCCACTCCCATAATATACATTCTAAGATAACAGGATTAATCAAAAGGTTTTCAGGAAGGAGAAACTGTCCTCAAGCAGGATACTTTGTTGTTGTATAATCCTCACTAAAGTGAAAGAAAGTGAAGTCACTCAGTCCTGTCCGACTCTTTGCAACCCCATGGACTGTAGCCTATCAGGCTCCTCCGTCCATGGGATTTTCCAGTCAAGAGTGCTGGAGTGGATTGTCATTTCCTTCTCCAGGGGATCTTCCAGACCCAGGAATTGAACTCGGATCTCCCACATTGCAGGCAGACGCTCTACCTTTTTGCTATCTACCTTCCATAAACACGACACTTTCCTGTAAATTCAAATATTGTATTTTACAATTCCCTGTCTATTTTAGTCATAAACTAAGGGAAAGTTTATAACTTTATAACCCTTTCCCATAAACTAAGGGAAAGCAAACCAGGGAAGTCATAATCCTTACTAAGGAATGTAGAAAAAAAAAGTGTATCATTTCCTCCTCCTTGATAATTCCAGACTCCTATCTCTTCCTTGAGAGCCCCCAACCCCCATCTCCTCCTTGGGGACCCTGGACTTCTTATTAACCTGCTTAGGAATTGAGACGGTTGGATGGCATCACTGGCTCTATGGACATGAGTTTGAGTAAGCTCTGGAAGTTGGCAATGGACACGGAAGCCTGGCATGCTGCACAGTCCATGGGGTCACAAAGAATTCGACACCACTGAGTGACTGAACTGAATTGAGGAATTGACTCTCTAAATACTTACAGTAGGGTATTCAATTTTCCCATAGGTGGAAACAATCCATATATTTGCTAACAAACTAAACATAAACAAAACGTGGTAAATGCATACAGTGGACTATTACTCAGGCTAAAAAGGAAATCCTGTCACAAGCAAGTATAAAGGAATCTTGAGGACATTATGCTAAGTGAAGTAAACAAAACCACAGCTATTGTATAATTCTACTTATATGAGGTATCTAAAAAATTCAAATTCATGGAAACAGAAAGTAGAATGGTTACTAGGACCTGGGGAAAGGGAGAAAAGGGCAGGTGTTGTTTAATGGAAGTAGAGTTTCAAATTTGAAAAACATAAAGTACTGGAGATTTGTTTCACAGTGTGATTATACTTAACAGTGTTGAGTCATACATTTATAAACGGTCAGAATGCTAACTTGATGTTATGTGTTTTTTTACCTCAATAAGGAAATAAATATACAGTTTTTTTTTTTTTTTTTTTAACTGGGCTTTTACGCAAGTTATTTTAGAAAAGGTCAAGGTATTTAAAACTGGAACAAATGTTGAAAATGGAGCTTCTTGTTAATAAATCTATATTGTTAGCTAAGAAATTTGTCAAAACATTAAAATGACCTGACTTTCATGAAACTATATAAAAAAAGAAAGAACAGTAAAACTAATATTTAAACTGCAACTTGAAACATTATGAGTACTGAGAATTAAAAGGTTTTATTTCTTTTTATGAAAAGTTTCCATAGCACTTTAGTTATGAATCAAATTTCAGTTTAAAAGTCAAGTAAATAACACCTATGTTATTTATTTATATATCATTATTGACCAAAGTTAGAGTCATTGTAAACTTTTTTGCTTGTAAAATTTTGTGCTTTATTGTTTTCTGGGGGATTTATTAAACTATAGCTCATTAAAATCTAATTTGAAAAGTAGCATGATGATCATTTACTACCTGGGATCCACTAGCATACTAAGACTAAAATAGACAGGGAATTGTAAAATACAATATTTGAATTTACAGGAAAGTGTCGTGTTTATGGAAGGTAGATAGCAAAAACATAGCAAAAACAACTGATCCTCCTTCTATCCACAGTCACTGCAATGTGTTCTTTAATTCCTTCCATCAATAAATAATTCTGTCTCCCTGAGTCTTGGCTGGTCCTGTGACTAGTTCGGTGAATACAATATGGTAGAAGGGATATTGAGCCTAAGACTCTGGAGCCTTGCATGTTGCCATTCTCTTCCTTGGAGTTCATTGTTTTTACATGAGATCAGATAAAGCACCGTCTGGAAGAAAGCTCACTTATTTAAGGTAATAGTAATTAAACTGTTAGAGTTGTGAATGAGGCCTAACTAGACTGCAAGACCCAGTCATTCATAATGACAATCCTATGAACAAACCCAGCCACGATCAACTGATGTCTGCTCAAACTGTCAGAAACACCCAGTTGGTCCAGAAACTCAAGTTTTAAACCAATGATTTGGGGATGATTTGTTATTGCATGATAACTAACTATAGAAAGTGACAGGTGCACATGAGGGTTCTACAGAGAGGGCTAGGGAGGGATGCACGGAAGGAAGTCTTTGTAAGAGGCGATGCCTTGAACACAGGTCGAGAAATGAAAGTCAAAAACGTTCCAGTCTGGACCATTGAGGTTTATGGTGAAAAATGCGAAAGATAGTAAGGTATAAAATAAACAAATGTAGAACATCTTTCTTAGAAATATTAGTGAAGGTCATACCTTCTGTTTTTTCGATGTTACAGATAATCTTTGAGGAGACAATATGCCTTCTTATTGAATTCCTTGTCCATAACCCAGGACTTCCTTGTATTTTGCTAGTTGAACTTTCTCAATGTCTAGGAGAAATTTGCTGAGATTTGCTGGCTTCTGTTGGCTTAATTTAGCCATATTTAGAAATTTCATTGTATTATGTATTTCAGCACTAGTTGTGCTGTATGAGCATATTGTTGCTGGTAACTCACTAGGTCATGTCCGACTCCTGGCAACCCTGTGGACTGTGACATGTCAGGCTTCC
Organism: Bison bison bison; assembly: GCF_000754665.1. Taxonomy (NCBI): domain Eukaryota; kingdom Metazoa; phylum Chordata; class Mammalia; order Artiodactyla; family Bovidae; genus Bison; species Bison bison. The sequence continues at coordinate 37,740 of NW_011488545.1, forward strand.
CAGTCCTTCACAGGGAGGCCTGGCATGTTGCAGTCCATGGGTTGAAAAGAGTCAGACAGAACTGGGTGACTGAACGACCACCACCACCACAAAGGAAACTAGTTGCAAAGTCTAGCTTCTGCCATGTAAGAGGGCAGAAAAGTGAACAGTTGCCTTCAGAGTTGGGAGGCATTAAAGTAAAAAAAATATGTTCAGGCCTGCTCACTATTCTCTTTATATTCTTTGTTCTCAGGAAATGAAGACATAAAAACTCATTCTGCTTTTTTCCTTTTCACTGCAACACTTTCAGTGAATATTCAGGGTTGATTTCCTTTAGAATTGACTGGCTTGATCTCCTTGCATTCCAAGGGACTCTCAAGAGTTTTCTCCATCATCACAGTTTGAAACCATCAATTCTTCAGCACTCAACATTTTTTATTGTCTGTCTCTCACATCTGTACATGACTACTGGAAAAACCATAGCTTTGACTATATGGATCTTTGTAGGCAAAGTAATGTCTCTGCTTTTTAATATGCTGTCTAGGTTTGTCATTGCTTTTCTTCCAAGGAGCTTGTGTCTTTTAATTCCATGGCTGCAGTCACTGATTGTAGTTATTTTTGGAGCACAAGGAAATAAAATCTGTCACTGTTTCATTTATTTCCCTATTTACTTGCCATGAAGTGGCTGCCATGAACTTAGTGTTTTGAATGTTGAATTTTAAACCAGCTTTTTTACTCTTCTCTTTCATCCTTATCATGACCCGTGGTGGATTCATGTTGATGTATGGAAAAACCAATACAATATTGTAATTAACCTCCAATTAAAATAAATAAATTTAATTAAAAAAATGGATAACCAACAAAGACCTACTGTTAGCATGGGGAACTTTGTTCAATTTAGTGACAATTTACTGCTACTGTTAGCACAGGAGACTTTGCTCTATTTAGTGACAACCTAAATGGGAAAAGAACTTGGCTAGAAGTATATACATGTACATGCATAACTGAGTCACTTTGTGTATACCTGAAACTACCACAACATTGTTAATCAACTCTACTCCAATATAAAATAAAAAGTTTTTTAAAAGAAAAAAAAAAGAGGCTCTTTATATCTTTAGTTCCTCTTTGATTTCTGCCATAAGGGTGGTGTCATCTGCATATCTGAAATTATTGATATTCCTCTCGGCAGTCTTGATTCCATCCTGTGAGTCATCCAGCCTGGCATTTTGCATGATGTACACTACATAGAAGTTTAATAAGCAGAGTGACAATATACAGCTAGATATACTTTTTTACCAATTTGAACCACATGGATGGTTTTACTATTTCAGCAGATTTTCAGATCACTGCCACCTGGGTGATAAATTAATGTAGAGGCTGTGCTCTTCACTTTAGAGATAATCCAATGAATCTAAACCTATATATTTGGGCTTTAAAGTTCCTTTTCCAAAGTCGACGTGAATCTCCAGGGATCTAAACTCATGTTTTTTTCCTCTCCAGGGTTAAAATTCATTCGTTTTTTTGCTCCAAATAATTAATCATTATCTTGAATATTTAAGTTCTGCTTAAGGAAAGTAACTGTAATGATCTAAACACTTTTTGGATATTTGCATTGAAAAAAAACAATGGATACTATTACTCCATTATTTCCCTATGAGTTCAAGAATTCAATATTTCCACATAAGATTTAATAGTTCTTTTATTGATCAGAGCCAGGTTAGAGTTTAGGTAAGGACCTTTTTGGGTTTCCCAAGTGGTGCTAGTGGTAAATAAACCACTTGCTAATGCAGGTAGACAAGAGATATGGGTTTGATTCCTGGGTCAAGAGGTCCTCTGGAGGTGGGCATGGCAACCCACTTCAGTATTTTTGCCTGGAGAATCCCATGGACAAAGGAGTCTTGTGGAATACAGTCCATAGGTCACAAAGAAGTGGACATGACAGAAGCAAATTAGCACACACACACAAGGGCTTTTTCATGGAAATCTAATTTCATATTCTCTTGATAAGAGATATAATGTAGGAGAAAATTTATTTTCAACAATAACTGACATGACTCAATTTGTTTATTTTAATAAGCACTGAAATTATGATTTGAGGGCTGAAATTCCATAATAACAGTGGTATAGCCTGTTAATATGAACAGACAATAGACTAGTGTTCAATAGTTAACAGACGAAAATTGTGGCCTTCAGGGCCACTATTCTTTTTAAATTTATATTTTACACATAGTTTCAACATATCTTTACTTTCTTGAGATCAGTGAAATTCTTTTGATTAAGTCTGTAAAAGCTTCTTTCACTTGTTTGTTCCTCAGGCTATAAATAAATGGGTTTAACATGGGGGCAACTGAAGTCGTAAGCACTAACACATACTTGTTAATTGCCATTTCATCTTTTGCTGAGGGTTTGACATAGATGAAAATACAACTGCCATAGGTGATAGAAACCACAATCAAGTGAGAAGAGCAGGTAGAAAAGGCCTTCATCTTTTGCTGGGAGGAAGGGAACTTTAGGATGGCATTGATGATGTATATGTAGGACATAACAACACACAGAAATGTCACAATGTTAATCAACACAGCAAGTGTAACAACCATCTGTTCTATGAACCATGTGTCTGAACAAGAGATCTTCAGGATAGCAGAAGCATCACAGAGAAAATGATCAATGGCATTAGAATCACAGAATTCCAGGTTTAAGCCCAGGCAGAGTGGTGGAAATATGACCAGCCAACCTACTATCCAGCAACAGACAACAAGCCAAACACAGACTCTACTGTTCATGATGGTTGAATAATGTAAAGGTTTGCAGATGGCCACATAGCGGTCATAAGACATGATGGCCAGGAGAAAAAATTCTGTTCCTCCAAAAAGGAAGATAAAAAACAGTTGACTAACACAAGCATTGTAGGAAATAGTCTTGTCCCCAGTTGATAAGCTGTATAAGAATCTGGGAATGCACACAGTAGTGAATAAAGTTTCTAAAAAGGAGAAGTGTTTGAGGAAAAAGTACATGGCAGTTTTAAGGTGAGAATCTATTAAAGTGAGTATAATGATGGTCAGGTTCCCAGTGACACTCAGTAAGTAGGAGACAACCAGAAATGTAAAAATCAGAACCTGCATTGGAGGGTCATCTGTCAGTCCCAGGAGTATGAATATAGATAATGATGTATGGTTTCTCATCATTGACTTGTACTTCTCAAATTCCTCACAAAGTCAAGTGACACTGAACTGAAAAACTTGTATGAAATTATGAAGCTATGGCCATTGGGTAAAAAAAAATCCAATCAATGAAATGAATAGTCATTTTCTTCTTTAATTTGATAACGACCGGTCAAAACTGTGGTGTTCTCAGCTCTCTTGATGTACATATAGAAATCCTCAAGATCATATTTTTGTGAAATAAATTTACTACAGTTCATACTTTTATACTCCATTCATGCACTCAGATCTCTGTTTTTCAGTTCATCTAAATTCTGCCCTATATTCTCTGAAATGTATTTGTCTATAGAATTAGAAAGCATCGTCTATGTGATACGATTTTATGAGTATTATAATGTTCTTTTGTCCTAATAATTCTTCATTATTTCCAAGTTTGAATGAACTCACAAGCTGTTTGAGGCGTGGCTTCCTGTTAAATGGAAATAAATGACTGACTTTGGCATTTGTACAGAACATATAGGCCAAACATGCAGTATTTCAATGTTTGCTGATATTGCAATGACTAAAATGTTATCTCACTTTATTTTGCTTTGGTGTGAGAATCATCACCCAAATAACATCATTACTTACCAGTTTTCCTATTTATCTTAAAGCTTCTAATCAGTACCCGACTTTTCTTCCATTTTCACTCTGATAGAACAGTGTTCGATTAGAACTACAGAAGTAACCACCTGCAGTATTGGGTAAAGAAATTAGTATAAGCAGAAAATAAAGAAGACCTGAAGAGTTTAATCTTAATTGTTTGTGTTTCCAAGGTCACAAAAGACAAGGGGATACAGTATGTGACACAGGTTGGAGGAGACCAAGGACACATGACCATTTCTTAACAAATAGTAACTTGAATTGCATCCTGCAACATAAAAATGTCATTAGTGCTAAAACTAGGAAAATCCAAATAAAACCTGTAGTTAATTAAATTTATTTTATATTATTATTATTATTTCTTTTCCAGCTATTTTTTTGCTTGTCTGTGACCGTCCAAGGGTAAAGAATCTGCCTGCAATGCAGGAAACTCGGTTTAGTTTCCTAGGTTGGGAAAATCCCCCGGAGAAGGAAACGGCAACCCACTCCAGTATCGTTGCCTGGAGAATGGCATGGGCAGAGGAGCCTGGCAGGCTACAGTCCATGGGGTTGCAAGAGTCGGACACGACTTAGCAACTAAAGAAAGAGAGAGACAGACCCTCCAAGCCAGAGCCACAAGTGCACTCCTCCCAGCGCCACTGGGGATTGGTGATGAATTGGCTGCACCGCCCATGCTGTCTGATGTGCCAGGATAGCGAGTCAGAAGCCAGTGTGCGACTCGGTCGGCAGGGGGAGCCAAGAGAGCGCGAGGGACCTGCTGCGGCGGTGGTGACACCGTGTATCCCTGTCCCCTGATTTGGCCACGACCTGGATCCGTCCTGTCCTTAAATCTCTCTTTTAATTATTAGTACTAGTATTATGAGTATTTAATTACTAATTATTAGTATACAGTGTTAATTCCTTAGTGTTAATAATTCCATTGTGATTATTAGGAATTTACATTTTGGGAGAGCTGGTTGAAGGTTATTTGGGTACAGTTCACTATTTTTTCTACACTTGTATGAGTACAAAATTATATTATAATTAAAAGTTTACCAAATTTTAGAAATAAAAAAGATAGAAAACCAAAACGGTAAATGGCAGTTGCTGAACACTTTACCTCTGGCAGTATGCTGGGGCATATGGTCACATGAATTATTTGTATGGTATACATGTCTTCTCCTCCAGTCCCTTCTGCTTCTTCAGTTGTATTTTTGTGGTGATATCCATTTTATCATATCTATTTGTATATAAGATATCATTTGAAATTAAAGTTGGCAGTTACATTTAGGGTTTAATGTTAATCAGCAGTACCTCAATTGCGTGGATTCTGTGTATACCTAAAAGCCAAAATTATGGCTTCAGCTAATAGTGCATGCAGTTTTTGATCCACTGATAGTACACTCATGTGATGAAGATGTCCATGTTTAGAAAGGAATGTTACCTGTGGAACAGCTCTTCAGAGTGCTTCCACCAGAGTGGGGCATTCACTTTCCACAAACTGAAGCAATATCTCTGCCAGTTTGAGAGGAGTCTGTATCCTGATACAACTCTGTTCATTACCAGCTTCCCACTCCTGTTTTTCCCTTCACTAGCCTGATACTGATACTTGTAGGTTTATCAAGTTTCAGCTTAGTGTCAGTTGCTATGAAACACTTTCTTGAAACTTCATCTTGTATGATCTTGGCTTCTATTTTTTGTCCCTCTAGCTCACTATGCTTATCTCTTTCTTACCAGTAAATATGTGAATGTAATGTTTGAGACTGGGTAATGTTTTCTTTATTGAGATACCACAGCAGCTAGCCTTATTCAGAGTTTATTAAGAGCTCAATAAATATGTTTATTGTAAAATTCATGAATTCTATATGTACTCTTCTGACTCAGAAAAAGTCAGTTTTCTCATGTGGTGAAATTTTCATTCCCATTTATGGTACATTCTTTAATGAAAGTATGCAATCGTGCATGGGGGTCAATTAGATTCCTTTGTGTTTTAAACTTTTTGGGGTATAAATGATATAAAAAATGCCCACTCTTAATATATATACCATATATAATCTCTCTTGTTTATTTTCCTTCACTTTAAAAATGAGGGCTTTTAAATATTAAAATCATTCTTTGCTTCCTGGCAATACAAAAAAATGCTACCTTTCATATTTAGTCCTAGACCAAAAAAAAAAGTCGTTACAATTCTTTTGATCTGACCAAATGTATTATATACTTGGTCTTCTCTCTCATTACTTACATAGCAGCTAAGTCAAATATTCCTTATCCCTCAGTTATTGTCAGGATACTTTGTCACTTTCTTCCATTGCTGAATCAAAAGGCATTTGCCCTTAGAGGCTTCACTTAAATGGATATTTGGAGTTTCACTTGGTTACTATAAAATATTCCATTCCTAATCTTTATGAAAGGCAGATATCAACTCCCACTTGGTACCTAGTCCCACTGTTTAGCCTAAAGTGCATATAGAAAAACAGAATAAGGGAAGTACAGGGAATGTTTTGCCTAAAAGTTAGCCTCCCCACCTCAATACCAGGTTAAAGGTCACACAGGGACAGCACAGAGTTTCCAGTGGTGGGACAGGAATGAATTGTCTCTGTAGCCCAGGCACCCCCCCTCAGTTTTGTCAGAATGACTCCAGGTACCTGACTCTCCCAAGCACCTCAGGAAGCCCGTGTGTCCTGAGGAAAGAGATTAATCTTTTTGTCCAAAAATGCCACTTTTTTCTTCAGTCATTCATATTTCTATTCAGTCATTAATTCATGTCATATTAACAACACTCATGATACAGATAGAGATGTTAAAATTGAGTTTTCATTAAAATGTGAAAGACTTTTAGAGGAAGGGGTCATTGAGTTATAAAGCATAAGCAAATGAGTCACTTAATAGAGATATAGGTCACCTATTTTATACACAATTTTTATTTCAAATGAGGATGAAGTTATGGCAGAGAACACATGGGAGTGTCCCTCTAATATCCACTGCATTCAGATGATCTTCATCATATTCATACATGAAAGCAGCTAATCAATGACTGTCTTGTACTTGCCACTCATACTGTGAAGCCACACTTCATAAGTGGTTGTTGAAACCTTTCACATAATTTTAAAGTGACAAATCATATAAGTTATGTTGGTATACATACATTGCTCAGAAGAAAGCATCATTCTAAAGTTCAGAAAATGGACATAAAATTAAAAAAAAAACAAAAACACACATCTCTGATACTTGTAACCTCAGATGTTTGCTGAATCCCAAAGTTGCAAAGAGTGAAAAAAGTCCTCCAGGAAGGCCTTATAATGGAGAGAGGAAGGTGGACTGACCATTCGTAGGAGCACATACTCAAACTCATAGTGGTCTCCATAGTTGGAGCGTTTCACTAAGTCATCCTCCACTCACACAAGATGAAGATATTCTCAAGAGAAAGCCTGTCTCCCCCTGAGCCCAGGGAGTCTTTACCCTGGAACTACAGAGCTAACAGTAGTTTAAATGGTTAGGAAAGAATCTTTTTCTGTAGTTGGGAAAATAGATATTCAATTGTTTCTGGCAGAAGAACATATTTCTAAACTGAGAGAATTTCCCTTAAAAAATATTGAGCAAATTTTCAATTATGTGCAACAAACAAACATGTTCTTGATGGATTTATTTTATCATTATCAATGAATCTCTGGTGTAGTAGACTTTGGGGATAGAGGAGGAAATACAGATCTGGGGAAAATGTCCTCAGAGAGGCAGGTGTAAGTAACATTAGCACCAGAAGCAGTGCAGGAATGCAATAATAAGTATCAGATTACAAGACAAAAGGCAACCATGTGTTATTTTATTTCTACAGTATGTTAGGCATTTGTAATATGATACAGACAATTTATCCATTTATTAATCCTATAAAGCTGTACTTAATGTTTAGTGTCAGTATAAATATTCACATAATAATAGAGAAAAATATTTTATCAAAGAAAAAGCAAAGTGATAACTTACATTGAACATTTTCAGAAATACCTCCCAGGTATTTGTATCTATTTTTTATTATTTTTTTTTTACTTTACAATATTGTATTGGTTTTGTCATACATCAACATGAATCCACCACGGGTGTACACATGTTCCCAAGGCTGAACTCCCCTCCCACCTCCCTCCCCATACCATCCCTCTGGGTCATCCCAGTGCACCAGCCCCAAGCATCCTGTATCCTGCATCAAACCTGGGCTGGCAATTTGTTTCTTATATGATGTTATACATGTTTCAATGCCATTCTTCCAAATCATACTCCGACCCCCGCCCCCCTCCCCCCTCTCCCACAGAGTCCAAAAGACTGTTCTATACATCTATGTCTCTTTTGCTGTCTCGCATACAGGGTTGTTGTTACCATCTTTTAAATTCCATATATATGCATTAGTATACTGTACTGGTCATTTTCTTTCTGGTTTACTTCACTCTGTATAATAGGCTCCAGTTTCATCCACCTCATTAGCACTGATTCAAATGTATTTTTTTTAATGGCTGAGTAATACTCCATTGTGTATAAGTACCACAGCTTTCTTATCCATTCATCTGCTGATGGACATCTAGGTTGCTTCCATGTCCTGGCTATTATAAACAGTGCTGCGATGAACATTGGGGTACACATGTCTCTTTCAATTCTGGTTTCCTTGGTGTGTATGCTCAGCAATGGGATTTCTGGGGCGTATGGCAGTTCTATTTCCAGTTTTTTAAGGAATCTCCACACGGTTCTCCATAGTGGCTGTACTAGTTTGCATTCCCACCAACAGTGTAAGAGGGTTCCCTTTTCTCCACATCCTCTCCAGCATTTATTGCTTATAGACTTTTGGATCACAGCAAATCTGATTGGTGTGAAATGGTACCTCATTGTGGTTGTGATTTGCATTTCTCTGATAATGAGTGATGTTGAGCAACTTTCCATGTTTTTGTTAGCCATTTGTATGTCTTCTTTGGAGAAATGTCTATTTAGTTCTTTGGCCCATTTTTTGATTGGGTCATTTATTTTTCTGGAATTGAGCTGCAGGAGTTGCTTGTACATATTTGAGATTAGTTGTATGTCAGTTGCTTCATTTGCTATTATTTTCTCCCATTCTGAAGGCTGTCTTTTCACCTTGCTTATAGTTTCTTTTGTTGTGCAGAAGCTTTTAATTTTAATTAGGTCCCATTTGTTTATTTTTGCTTTTATTTCCAACACTCTGGGAGGTGGGTCATAGAGGATCCTGCTGTGATGTATGTCGGAGAGTGTTTTGCCTATGTTCTCCTCTAGGAGTTTTATAGTTTCTGGTCTTACGTTGAGATCTTTAATCCATTTTGAGTTTATTTTTGTGTATGGTGTTAGAAAGTGTTCTAGTTTTATTCTTTTACAAGTGGTTGACCAGTTTTCCCAGCACCACATGTTAAAGAGATTGTCTTTTCTCCATTGTATATTCTTGCCTCCTTTGTTAAAGATAAGGTGTCCATAGGTGCGTGGGTTTATCTCTGGGTTTTTATTTTTTTTTCCATTGATTTATGTTTCTGTCTTTATGCCAGGACCATCCTGTCCTGATGACTGTGGCTTTGTAGTAGAGCCTGAAGTCAGGCAGGTTGATTTCTCCAGTTTCATTTTTATTTCTCAAGATTGCTTTGGCTATTCGAGGTTTTTTGTATTTCCATACAAATTGTGAAATTATTTGTTCTAGCTCTGTGAAAAATACTGTGGTTGCTTGATAGGGATTGCATTGAATCTATAGATTGCTTTGGGTAGTATACTCATTTTCACTATATTGATTCTTCCCATCCATGAACATGGTATATTTCTCCAACTATTTCTTTCACCAGTGTTTTATAGTTTTCTATATATAGATCTTTAGTTTCTTTAGGTAGATATATTCCTAAGTATTTTATTTGTTTCTTTGCAATGATGAATGGGATTGTTTCCTTTATTTATCTTTCTATTTTCTCATTATTAGTGTATAGGAATGCAAGGGATTTCTGTGTGTTGATTTTATATCCTGCAACTTTACTATATTCATTGATTAGCTCTAGTAATTTTCTGGTGGAATCTTTAGGGTTTTCTATGTAGAGCATCATGTCATCTGCAAACAGTGAGAGTTTTACTTCTTCTTTTCCAATTTGGATTCCTTTTATTTCTTTTTCTGCTCTGATTGCTGTGGTCAAAACTTCCAAAACTATGTTGAATAGTAGTGGTCAAATTGGGCACCCTTGTCTTGTTCCTGACTTTAGGGGAAATGCTTTCAATGTTTCACCATTGAGAATAATGTTTGCTGTGGGTTTGTTATATATAGCTTTTATTATATTGAGGTATGTTCTTTCTATTCCTGCTTTCTGGAGAGTTTTTATCATAAATGGATGCTGAATTTTGTCAAAGGCTTTCTCTGCATCTATTGAGATAATCATATGGCTGT
>NW_011488545.1:48064-50293 GCF_000754665.1 Bison bison bison
TTAGGGGGATGGTGGCCTCATAGAATGAGTTTGGAAGTTTACCTTCTTCTGCAATTTTCTGGAAGAGTTTGAGTAGGATAGGTGTTAGCTCTTCTCTAAATTTTTGGTAGAATTCAGCTGTGAAGGTGTCTGGACCTGGGCTTTTGTTTGCTGGAAGATTTCTGATTACAGTTTCAATTTCCGTGCTTGTGATGGGTGTGTTAAGATTTTCTATTTCTTCCTGGTTCAGTTGTGGAAAGTTGTACTTTTCTAAGAATTTGTCCATTTCTTCCATGTTGTCCATTTTATTGGCATATAATTGCTGATAGTAGTCTCTTATGATCCTTCATTATATCTCTTTTGTTTTTGTATCACATAGGGCTTTTTGAAAAATTGAAGTAGAGTTGATTTACAATGTTGTGTTTATTTCTGCTTTATAGCAAAGTATTTCAGTTATACATACACATATATTATTTTTTATGTTCTTTCCACTGTGGTTTTTCACAGGAGATTGAATATAGTTTCTTCTGTAATATAGTGGTATAGTATTTTTTATACATTCTATTTCTACTTATTTGTTCCTGCTAACCCCAAATATCCACTCCATTCCTCTTAATGTCCCTCATAGCAACTACAAGTCTGTTCTCTATGTCTGTGAGTCTGTTTCTGATGTACAGATAAGTATATTTGTGTCATATTTTAAATTTACCATGTAAGTGATATCATATGTATTGACATTCCTTTTCTGTTTTACTTACTCTCATAATCTCTAATTGCATCCATGTTGCTGCAAATGAAATGATTCATTTTTTTAAGGCTAACATTCCATTCTATATATATACCATATCTTCTTCATTCATTCATTTATTGGTGGACATTTAGGTTGTATCTCAAGGGTCTTTTTATATCTATATTTATGATCTTATTTTATTTCATTAAAATTAATAAGTATTTTTGCATTTATGCTTACATATACTTTATATTCATAATTATATTTTTTTAATTTTTAGTTTGCTTTATTTTGTTGTTTTGTCACTAGTTCGTGTCCAATTTTTTGTGACCCCATAAACTGCAGCACACCAGGCTTTCATGTCCTTTGCTAACTTGCAGAGTTTGCTCAAACTCATGTCCACTGAATCAATGATGCCATCCAGATGGGAGGAGCTAAGATGGCAGAGGAGTAGGATGGGGAGAAACTTTCTCCCCCACAAATTCATCAAAAGAGCATTTAAACGCTGAGTAAATTCCACAAAACAACTTCTGAATGCTGGCAGAGGACATCAGGCACCCAGAAAAGCAACCCAACTCTTCGAAAGGAGGTAGGAAAAAATACAAAAGACAAAAAAAGAGACAAAAGAGGGAGGGATGGAGTTCCATCCCAGGAAGGGAATCTTAAAAAGAGAGAAGTTTCCAAACTCCAGGAAACCTTTTCACTGCTGAATCTGTGCTGAGCCTTGGAACCACAGAGGGCAACATAACAGGGAGGAAAAATAAATGAACAATTAAAACCCGCACATTGAGAGCCCTACGGTAACTCCCCCAGCGGAGAAGCAGCGCAGACGCCTGCATCCGCCATTAGCAAGCGGGGGCTGGGCAGGGAGGCGGGGGCTGGGCAGGGAGGCACGGCGCGGGCTGCATCGCAAGGATCTGGCCTGAATACCCCCAGCGCTATCTGAGCAAAATAATTTGGGCTAGCAAACCAGACTGTGGGATATCTACCACGCGAAAAGCCAGCCCTAACCTAAGACACCGCCAGGCCCGCGCACGGAACAAAGGACTGAACAGAGATAGCCGGTGGCAGACCATCCCCCTCCGGTGATAGGCAGCCAGAGCCGGAAGGGGACAATCGCAGCCCCAGAGAGACATTATCTATAAAACTGTAAGCAGGCTTCTTTGCTAACTAAAACTTCTTGGGGGTCTGGACAGTCAACATCTGCCTGAGAAGGTGTGCTGGTGCACACCTAGATAACCGAGCGGCGGGGGGGCGATAAGTCACAGCAATCACGCGCGCCAAACACCTCATCACCTGAGCTGCTCGGATCTGGGAAGGGCACAAAACGCAGGCCCAACCGAGAGTCTGCGCCTCTGAGGGCTACCCGAGTGCCTGAACCTAAGCGGCTTGGACCTGGGAAGTGCAGGCAGCCCAGGGCTGGCCATGGATAGTTCCCGTCAGAACAACCTAGAGCCTGAGCAGCGTGGGCAGAGAGGCTACATGCGCCGTGAACGGGGGGCAGACCCAGTGTGGCTGAG
>NW_011488545.1:51231-52432 GCF_000754665.1 Bison bison bison
TTTTTATAATTTATGCAACTTGGTTTGTTCTTGTATTTTTTTTTTTTTCCTCTCTCTTTCTTTTTCTTCTTCTGTTTTTAACATTGTATTTTTGAAATTCCAAACTCTACTCTAGATTTTTAACTTTTGCTTTTTGGTATTAGTTATCAATTTTGTACCTATATTTTCTTTATAATTTTCACGACCTTGTTTGTTTTTGTTTGTTCGTTTTTTCTCTCTTTCTTTTCTTTCTTCTTTTATTTAACATTGTATTTTTGAAATTCCAAACTCTACTCTAGATTTTTAATTTTTGCTTTTATGGATTTGTTACCAATTTTGTACCTTTAAGACCCCAATCTTCAGTACCCATTTTTCACTAGGGAGCGAGATTGCTGGCTTAACTGCTCTCTCTCCCTTTGGACTCTCCTTTTTCTCCACCAGGTCGCCTGTGTCTCTTCCCTAACCCCTCTTTACTCTACCCAACTCTGTGAATTTCTGTGTGTTCCAGACAGTGGAGAACACTTAGGGAACTGATTACTGGATGGATCTGTCTCCCTCCTTTTCATTCCCCCCATTTATCCTCCTGGCCACCTCTGTCAACTTTCTCCTTCTTCTCTTTTCTGTATAACTCTGTGAACAACTCTGAGCAGTCCAGTTTTGGAGTGCACATAAGGAAGAGATTACTGAATAGCCCACTCTCTCCTCTGTTGATTCCACCTCATATCATTTGGGTCACCTCTAACTCCCTCCTCCCTCTTCTCTTCTCCATATAACGCTGTAAACCTCTCTGGGTGACCCTCACAGTAGAGAAACTTTTCATCTTCAACGTAGATGTTTTATCAGTGGTGCTGTATAGAAGGAGAAGCTTTGAAACTACTGTGGAAATAAGACCGATAACTGGAAGCAGGAGGCTTAAGTCCAAACCCTCACTCCAGGGAGCTCCTGACTCCAAGGAACATTAATTGACAGGAGCTCATCAAATGCCTCCATACCTGCACTGAAACCAAGCACCACACAAGGGCCAACAAGTTTCAGGGCAAGACATACCAAGAAAATTCTCCAGCAGCAAGGAACAGTCGTGAGCTCCAAGATACAGGCAGCCCAAAACCATAGACATCGATAACTCATTACTGGACATTTCATTGCACTCCAGATACAGCTCCACCCACCAGAACACCGACACAAGCTTCCCTAACCAAGAAACCTTGACAAGCCACCTGTA
>NW_011488545.1:53772-54337 GCF_000754665.1 Bison bison bison
TCAAGCCAGGAGGGAATGGCAAGACATACTTAAAGTGATGAAAGAAAATAACCTACAGCCCAGATTATTGTACCCAGCAAGGATCTCATTCAAATATGAAAGAGAAATCAAAAGCTTCTCAGACAAGCAAAAGCTGAGAGAATTCAGCACCACTAAACGAGCTCTCAACAAATACTAAAGGATATTCTCTAGACAGGAAACACAAAAACGGTGTATAAACTCGAACCCAAAACAATAAAGTAAATGGCAATGGGATCATACTTATCAGTGATTACCTTAAACGTAAATGGGTTGAATGCCCCAACCAAAAGACAAAGACTGGCTGAATGGATACAAAAACAAGACCCCTACATATGTTGTCTACAAGAGACCCACCTCAAAACAGGGGACACATACAGACTGAAAGTGAAGGGCTGGAAAAAGATTTTCCATGCAAATAGGGACCAAAAGAAAGCAGGAGTAGTAATATTCATATCAGATAAAATAGACTTTAAAACAAAGGCTGTGAAAAGAGACAAAGATGGTCACTACATAATGATCAAAGGATCAATCCAAGAAGAAGATA
>NW_011488545.1:55695-57133 GCF_000754665.1 Bison bison bison
ATCCTTAACAAAATTCTAGCAATCAGAATCCAACAACACATTAAAAAGATCATACACCATGACCAAGTGGGCTTTATCCCAGGGATGCAAGGATTCTTCAATATCCACAAATCAATCAATGTCATACACCACATTAACAAATTGAAAAATAAAAACCATATGATTATTTTAATAGATGCAGAGAAAGCCTTTGACAAAATTCAACATCCATTTATGATAGGAACTCTCCAGAAAGCAGGAATAGAAGGAACATACCTCAACATAATAAAAGCTATATATGACAAACCCACAGCAAACATTATCCTCAATGGTGAAAAATTGAAAGCATTTCCTCTAAAGTCAGGAACAAGACAAGGGTGCCCACATTCACCATTACTATTCAACATAGTTTTGGAAGTTTTGGCCACAGCAATCAGAGCAGAAAAAGAAATAAAAGGAATCCAAATTGGAAAAGAAGATGTAAAACTGTCACTGTTTGCAGATGACATGATCCTCTACACAGAAAACCCTAAAGACTCCACCAGAAAATTACTAGAACTAATCAATGATTATAGTAAAGTTGCAGGATATAAAATCAACACACAGAAATCCCTTGCATTCCTATACACTAATAATGAGAAAATAGAAAGAGAAATTAAGGAAACAATTCCATTCACCATTGCAACGGAAAGAATAAAATACTTAGGAATATATCAACCTAAAGAAACTGAAGACCTATATATAGGAAACTATAAAACACTGGTGAAAGAAATCAGAGAGGACACTAATAGCTGGAGAAATTTACCATGTTCATGGATTGGAAGAATCAATATAGTGAAAATGAGTATACTACCCAAAGGAATTTATAGATTCAATGCAATCCCTATCAAGCTACCAACGGTATTTTTCACAGAGCTAGAGTAAATAATTTCACAATTTGTATGGAAATACAAAAAACTTCGAATAGCCAAAGCGATCTTGAGAGAGAAGAATGGAACTGGAGGAATCAACCTACCTGACTTCAGGCTCTATTACAAAGCCACAGTTATCAAGACAGTATGGTACTGGCACAAAGACAGAAATATTGATCAATGGAACAAAATAGAAAGCCCAGAGATAAATCCACGCACATATAGACACCTTATCTTTGACAAAGTATGCAAGAATATACAATGGATTAAAGACAATCTCTTTAACAAGTGGTGCTGGGAAAACTGGTCAACCACTTGTAAAAGAATGAAAATAGAACACTTTCTAACACCATACACAAAAATAAACTCAAAATGGATTAAAGATCTCAACGTAAGACCAGAAACTATAAAACTCCTAGAGGAGAGCATAGGCAAAACACTCTCCAACATACATCACAGCAGGATCCTCTATGACCCACCTCCCAGAATATTGGAAATAAAAGCAAAAATAAACAAATGGGACCTAATTAAACTTAAAAGCTTCTGCA
>NW_011488545.1:57233-58054 GCF_000754665.1 Bison bison bison
ACTGACAAACCATTAGCCAGACTCATCAAGAAACAAAGGGAGAAAAATCAAATCAATAAAATTAGAAGTGAAAATGGAGAGATCACAACAGACAACACAGAAATACAAAGGATCATAAGAGACTACTATCAGCAATTATATGCCAATAAAATGGACAACGTGGAAGAAATGGACAAATTCTTAGAAAAACACAACTTTCCAAAACTGAACCAGGAAGAAATAGAAAATCTTAACACACCCATCACAAGCACGGAAATTGAAACTGTAATCAGAAATCTTCCAGCAAACAAAAGCCCAGGTCCAGACACCTTCACAGCTGAATTCTACCAAAAATTTAGAGGAGAACTAACACCTATCCTACTCAAACTCTTCCAGAAAATTGCAGAAGAAGGTAAACTTCCAAACTCATTCTATGAGGCCACCATCACCCTAATACCAAAACCTGACAAAGATCCCCCCCCCCAAAAAAAAACTACAGGCCAATATCACTGATGAACCTAGATGCAAAAATCCTTAACAAAATTCTAGCAATCAGAATCCAACAACACATTAAAAAGATCATACACCATGACCAAGTGGGCTTTATCCCAGGGATGCAAGGATTCTTCAATATCCACAAATCAATCAATGTCATACACCACATTAACAAATTGAAAAATAAAAACCATATGATTATTTTAATAGATGCAGAGAAAGCCTTTGACAAAATTCAACATCCATTTATGATAGGAACTCTCCAGAAAGCAGGAATAGAAGGAACATACCTCAACATAATAAAAGCTATATATGACAAACCCACAGCAAACATTATCCTCAATGGT
>NW_011488545.1:60569-61804 GCF_000754665.1 Bison bison bison
CAAAG
Organism: Bison bison bison; assembly: GCF_000754665.1. Lineage (NCBI taxonomy): Eukaryota > Metazoa > Chordata > Mammalia > Artiodactyla > Bovidae > Bison > Bison bison. Next base: position 60,575 of record NW_011488545.1, read on the forward strand.
AAATAGAGGAAAACAACAGAATGGGAAAGACTAGAGATCTCTTCAAGAAAATCAGAGATACCAAGGGAACATTTCATGTAAAGATGAGCTCGATAAAGGGCAGAAATAGTATGGACCTAACAGAAGCAGAATATATTAAGAAGAGGTGGCAAGAATACACAGAAGAACTGTACAAAAAAGATCTTCACGACCCAGATAATCACGATGGTGTGATCACTGCCCTAGAGCCAGACATCCTGGAATGTGAAGTCAAGTGGACCTTAGAAAGCATCACTACGAACAAAGCTAGTGGAGGTGATGGAATTCCAGTTGAGCTATTCCAAATCCTGAAAGATGATGCTGTGAAAGTGCTGCACTCAATATGCCAGCAAATTTGGAAAACTCAGCAGTGGTCACAGTGCTGGAAAAGGTCAGTTTTCATTCCAATCCCCAAAAAAGGCAATGCCAAAGAATGCTCAAACTACTGCATAATTGCACTCATCTCACATGCTAGTAAAGTAATGCTCAAAATTCTCCAAGCCAAGCTTCATCAATACGTGAACTGTGAACTGCTTGATGTTCAAGCTGGTTTTAGAAAAGGCAGAGGAACCAGAGATCAAATTGAGAACATCTGCTGGATGATGGAAAAAGCAAGAGAGTTCCAGAAAAACATCTATTACTGCTTTATTGACTATGCCAAAGCCTTTGACAGTGTGGATCACAATAAACTGTGGAAAATTCTGAAAGAGATGGGAATACCAGACCATCTGACCTGCCTCTAGATAAACCTATATGCAGGTCAGGAAGCAACAGTTAGAACTGGACATGGAACAACAGACTGGTTCTAAACAGGAAAAGGAGTACATCAAGGCTGTATATTGTCACCCTGCTTATTTAACTTCTATGCAGAGTACATCATGAGAAACGTTGGGCTGGAAGAAGCACAAGCTGGGATCAAGATTGCTGGGAGAAATATCAGTAACCTCAGATGACACCACCCTTATGGAAGAAAGTGAAGAGGAGCTAAAAAGCCTCTTGATGAAAATGAAAGAGGAGAGTTAAAAATTTTGCTTAAAGCTCAACATTCAGAAAACGAAGATCATTCCATCTGGTCCCATCACTTCATGGTAAATAGATGGGGAAACAGTGGAAGCAGTGTCAGACCTAAGTTTTGGGGGCTCCAAAATCACTGCAGATGGTGATTGCAGCCATGAAATTAAAAGACGCTTACTCCTTGGAAGGAAAGTTACG
>NW_011488545.1:61904-62329 GCF_000754665.1 Bison bison bison
ATTGATTATATTACTTGCAGCCAAAGATGGAGAAGCTCTATACAGTCAGCAAAAACAAGACCGGGAGCTGACTGTGGCTCAGATCATGAACTCCTTATTGCCAAATTCAGACTTAAATTGAAGAAATGAGGGAAAACCTCTAGACCATACAGGTATGACCGAAATCAAATCCTTTATGATTATACAGTGAAAGTGAGAAATAGATTTAAGGGACTAGATCTGATAGAGAGAGTGCCTGATGAACTATGGATGGAGGTTTGTGACACTGTATGGGAGACAGGGATCAAGACCATCCCCATGGAAAAGAAATGCAAAAAAGCAAAATGGCTGTCTGGGGAGGCCTTACAAATAGCTGTGAAAAGAAGAGAAGTGAAAAGCAAAGGAGAAAAGGAAAGATAAAAGCATCTGAATGCAGAGTTCCAAAG
>NW_011488545.1:65772-66391 GCF_000754665.1 Bison bison bison
AAGTATCAATAACCTCAGAGATGTAGATGACACCACAATTATGCCAGAAAGTAAAGAAGAACTAAAGAGCCTCTTGATGAAAGTGAAAGAGGAGAGTGAAAAAGTTGGCTTAAAGCTCAACATTCAGAAAACTAAGATCATGGCATTTGGTCCCATCACTTCATGGCAAATAGATGGGGAAACAGTGAAACGAGTGACAGAATTTATTTTTTTGGCCCTAAAATTACTACAGGTGGTGACCACAACCCTGAAATGAAAAGATGCTTAGCTCCTTGGAATATAACTCATGACCAACCTAGACAGCACATTACTTTGCCAACAAAGGTTTTTCTAGTCAACACTATGGTTTTTCCAGTAGTCATGTATAAATGTGAGAGGTGGACTATAAAGAAATTGGAGTGCCGAAGAATCGATGCTTTTGAACTGTGGTGTTGAAGAAGATGCTTGAGAGTCCCTTGGACTGCAAGGAGATCCAACCAGTCCATCCTAAAGGAAATCAGTAGTGAATATCCATTGGAAAGACTGATGTTGAAGCTGAAACTCCAATACTTTGGCCACCTGATGCAAAGAGCTGATTCATTTGAAAAGACCCTGATTCTGGGGAAGTTTGAAGGTGGGA
>NW_011488546.1:0-3279 GCF_000754665.1 Bison bison bison
CTGTCCAAACAATATTTGCACGTCCACTGAGTCAGTGTCTCTTCACACTCATTGAAGTCATACATTTAGTGGGATAGTTCATCATGGAGAGAAAGCATGGGGTAAACGTTGACCTTCTTGGACCCTGGTGTGCAGGAGGTTCACAACAAGAGTCAAAGTCACCAAGCAGAGTGTCAAGTTCCACTGTGAGATCTATTTGACACCTTCCCTTGAAAGTGTGCTACAGGGTTTAACCAATGTAAGGCTTATGGAAATGTCACCCAGTACAAAGAAATATCTCCCTGATGACAATCTGCTTTTGTTCTTGGTTAAGCAGTGACACTAGCACCAACAGATATGGCCTGTACTGTCTAAACAAGGGAACACAACTGTCAGATCTTTGAATTGACCAGGAGGATAGGAATCCCAAGGTGCCTTTCACAATAATGACTATGCCAATGTTGGCGATAATCCACCTATGTTTGCCCTGGGTCCCATGACCACTAAGCCCATCTTACAATAATGGGCACAATCTGGACCTCTGGAGCTCTAGTACCTCCAAGCATAAACGGAGATGCAGGGACCCCCTTGCTCCATGACTGAGGATCCCATGGTTGAGTGATAAGTGCAGGTCAGGGGTCCAGAGCAGACACACTGGGACCACCCATAGGTTCCCAGTTTGGCTTGTCCACTTAGGAGGTCAAGAGCTTGGGCTGTTTTCCTCAGCACCATCTCCATTTGAGGACAGTGAATATTAACCAAACTTGAAGAATGGCTGAGTTGAGGGAAGAGTCAGGTAATATATAGACAATGTCCAGTGGGGATGAGAAATGTTGAGACAGTTCACAGTTGATTTGTGCTATGTAAGAGGGAAACATCGCCTGAGGAAACACATACACATAGAGCTTCAGAATCACAACACATGGGCCCACACATGGGCCCCCAAACCTGATTCACACAAACCCACAGTATCTAAATCATGTAGCCGTTTCCAAGTACCATAGAACACAGACATTGTTCTTTTCTGGAGATCAGTCTCTTCTCTGGACCCCCAGTCCTCACCCCCAACAGGAATCCAGCATCAGGGTGACTCTGCAAAGCTAGCTGGAAAGGAGCCCCACAATCATCAGCTAAATTGTTCCTCAGAAGAGGGACGGTCACTCAATATTTACCATGTTCATTGGCTGCTCCAGATGCCTGTGATTAGAGAGAAGAGAACAGTGTGAGGGAGGCCAGCACCATGTGTTCTCTCCAGTAAGTTTTATGGTATCTGAGTTTTTGTTTTCCTCAGGTAACTAAACTCTTAAAAAAATCAATCATTCCAAAAGAAAACAGAGAGGACCCTTGTTGGAAAAGGCTGGGCTCTTTCACTTAAGATCTTTCAGTTTCCAGGAGAAAAAATTCCTACTGAGGAAAGTACCTACAGTAGTAATTGACGGTATTTTTTAGTGTCCTTTTGAATCAGGTCTCTGTTGATAACAGAATTAACGTCAATATTTCACCAGCAAGGAATTGCATGCATAAGTGCTAATATACATTGTCAGATTACTATAACTGTATTTTGCTGAATGAAACATAAAGGAGTGAAGCAGCATCTATGTGAGATACAAACAGTTGAGCTTACCTCCAGGGGCCGGAGAACCGATTCCTCAGCCCCGGCCTGGGCCAGTTCCACCACGAGGTGCTCCTGGGGAACTAGAGGAAAACACAAAGCCATCAGGACAGAGGAGAGGCTACTTCCAAAGACCTCAGGTTTCTTGTTTGTTTGTTTGATGGGACATGGATTGGAGTGAGTACATGAGAGAGGTTAGTAACTGTGGACTGAGCTGCTCTTGAACCCTCCTCTTTGTTGGATGAAGTACAACAAAGGAGACAAGCAGGAAGGCGATGAAAGAGAGTGCCTGCATTTAACTGGTGATAACCAAAGTAATGGGAAAAGCGAAACATTACAATGCATGCCAGCTATCAATGACAGAGACGTATGTACCTCCTGGCTGTTAGAGCTTCTGGGAAATCACACCTATCTTCTGGATTACTTCCTAGATCACTGCATCTTCAGAATCCACTCTTTCAGCTATTGTACTTACCAAGTCTGTGAGACTTTATTCTCGATTAAAAGTAAACTCTTGTTAGAGGACTAAATTCAATACTACTTTTCCGCATAGCTTTTATTAGTCATGCGATGTTATTTTCCAGGCTTGATTTTCCAAACAATGTTTGCAAGTCCACTGAGTCAGTGGCGGTTCACACTCACAGAAGTCACACTTTTAGTGGGACAGTTCATTATGGAGAGGAGGCATGGAGTGAATCTGACTGTCTCTGACCCAGCTGTGTATGAGATTTACGACAAGAGTCATGGTCACTAGACTATCATGTTCCACTGTGAGCTTTATTTGACCATTTCCCTTGAGTGTGTACTACAGGGTTTAATCAATGTGAGGTTATGGTAATGTTACCCAGTACAATGAAATACACCTCTGATGATAATATGCTTTTGTCCTCGTGCAAACAAAGACAGGAACACCAACAAATATGACTTACACTCTACAAAAGACGACCCAAAACTCGGAAAATTTGACTTTACCAAGAGGATGTGAGTCCCGAGATTCTTTTCCCAATAATGACTGTGCTAAAGTTGGCCTTAATCCACCTATGGTTACCCTGGGTTCTTTGACCACTGTGCCCACCTTATAATTATAATGACGGGCAGGATCTGGACCCCTGGGCCTGCTAGTACCTCCAGGGATGGATATAGATGCCAGGACCCCCTTTCACATGACCGAGGATCACATGGCTGACTGGCAGGAGCAGCTTACTCATTCAGAAGAGCCAAATTTGGATCAACCCTAGGTACTCAGTTTAGCTTTTCCACTAGGAGGTTAAGATTTTGGTCCATTTGCCAATTGCCATCTTCACCTGAGGAAAATTAATATTAAGCTATGTTGGGGAATGGATTTCCTGATAGTTCAGTTGTTAAAGAATCCGCCTGCAACGCTGGAGACCTGTGTTTTATCCCTCGGTTTGGAAGATCTCCTGGAGATGGGAAAGACTACCACAAAGATTTGAATACAGACTGAATGTCTTTCACTTTCACTTTTGAGGAAAGACTGAGTTGAGGATAGAATCAGGTAATGTATGGCCAGTGTGCAGTGGTAGTGAGAAGTGTTTAGAAAGTTCACAGTTGACTAGTGCTGTGTAACAGGGAAACATCTCCAGAGGCAACGCACACAGACACAGAACTTCAGAATCACACCACTTGGGGTCACACAAGGGCCCCCAAACCTGATTCACACAAACCCA
>NW_011488546.1:5888-6738 GCF_000754665.1 Bison bison bison
AGTCTGTAGCCCCAAAAGAACAATAGAGGACACCAGTGGGAAAGGCTGGCGCTCCTCCTGGAAGAGCACTCCAGCTCATTTTCACCAGTAATTAAAACTTTCTTTTCAGGAAGGAACAGTTTCTGCTGAGGAAACTGCTCCCGATTCCAGTTTTTAATTTATATTGTCATTTTTGAAAAACATCCTTTTGAATAAGTTATCTGCTGGGAGAAATTCATCCATCAAACTAAAAACTGTTTCTATGAACTGTCTGGAATAATTTGAACCTTTATCTGAATTCAGCTAGAAAATAAACTTATGAAGCAACACTTTTAACTCAGATGAATAGGAGGCACTTACTATGGAGTTGGGCAGAGCCTCTCCCTCCAACATTGAAGTGGATAGCCCCTCAGGCTGGTCCTCAGGGAGCTCTAGGAAGACATAGAGGAATTGTCATGACATCTGTGATGCTGATCGGGAAGACCTTGTTAATGTGGACACATCGGGGGAGTGTGTGGATGTGGGTGGTTAATAAGTGTTGGCTGAAATCTGCTCGACAACCTTTCTCATGGGTGGAGGAAGGCAAAGGAGATGAACATTTCAGAAATGAGTCAGAGAGCCTTAAGCTTTCTGGCTAAGGGGAACCTGATCGCCCTGAAACTCGGTCTGATAGAGGGAAGCACTAAAAATCACACTAGGCTTCAATAGTCATGTACAGTTGTGAGACTTGGACCATTAAGAAGGCTGAGTGCCAAAGAATTAATGCTTTAGAATAGTGGTGCTGAAGAGACTCTTGTGAGTTCCTTGGACAGCAAGGAGATCAAACCAGTTAATCATAAAGATAATCAATCATGAATATTCATTGGAAGGA
>NW_011488546.1:7045-7556 GCF_000754665.1 Bison bison bison
TTGTCCAATTGCCATCTTCACCTGAGGAAAATTAATATTAAGCTATGTTGGGCAATGAATTCCCTGATAGCTCAGTTGTTAAAGAATCCGGCTGCAATGCTGGAGACCTGTGTTTGATCCCTCGGTTTGGAAGATTCCCTGGAGACGGGAAAGACTACCCACTCCAGGATTCTGGCCTGGAGAATTCCATGGACTTTAGTGCATGGGGATGCAAAGATTTGAATACAAACTGAATGACTTTCACTTTCGCTTCTGAGGAAAGACTGAGTTGAGGAAAGAATCAGGTAATGTATGGCCAGTGTGCAGTGGTAGTGAAAAGTGTTTAGAAAGATCACAGTTGACTAGTGCTGTGTAACAGGGATACATCTCCAGAGGCAAAGCCCACAGACACAGAACTTCAGAATCACACCACCTGGACTCACACAAGGGCCCCCAACCCTGATTCACATAAACCCACAACATCTAAATGATGTAGTTGCTTCCAGGTGCCCTAGAACAAAGGCATTGTTCT
>NW_011488546.1:7656-8035 GCF_000754665.1 Bison bison bison
CACATAAGATCTCTCAGTTTTAATTTGACCAACGTTTACAAATTGTTTTTCAAGAAAGAACACTTTCTGTTGAGCAAAGTACCTACAGTAATAAATGATGCTGTCTTATTGAAATTTCCTCTTGAATCCGGACTGTGTTAATAATAGATTTATCCTCTCTACTTTCCCAGCCAAGGACTCGCATGCCTCAGTGGTAACGTAAATTGTCAGATTACTATACCTGTGTTCGACTAAAAGGAAAATAAAGCAGTGAAGCCGCAGCCTTGCCCCGGTTAAGAGAGGTGCACTTACGTCCACAGTCTTCAGAGGTTCGTCTTCAGCCCAGTCCTGGGGCAGCTCCACCACCATGTCCTCTTGAGGAACTGGAGGGACACAGAAC
>NW_011488546.1:12072-12679 GCF_000754665.1 Bison bison bison
TTTCTTAAATATGAAGCCCTGAACATACTACAATAATCATTCTTGAATGAACTTAATGAGAAAATTTCCACAGTACCTTCAGTTGAGTCAGTTAGAGGGTGCACCCTATTGTGTGGCCAACAACAAACTCTCTTCATCCAGCTGGTTCTTGACGTTCTTGACATTTGCGGGGTGTTTCTTCTCGTCTTCTGGATGAGACATCCTGTGAAATGGTGAGAGCTGTTGACATGTTGCCAGCAGAGGACCACCCGGGAACTAGTAATAATTGATCCATAATTCAATCCTCTGGTCCCCTTCCTCACCAGATGCCTCACAAGGCCTCCTGAATCCAAGGTGGACTTAGGAAGATCTGCAGTTTGAGGTGCACTGGAAACATCCAACAGACTGGCTGTGTGTGCAAATATCTCTATTTAACTGAGACCTAGAAGCTCAGCAAAACATGGTGACCATGGCTGATGGACTGGATTCAAATCACATTTAGGAGAAGCAGGTACTTGGGAAAGACATATGGATCCCTCTTTGCCTCAGTTCCCTGTCCTGAGTTGGAGAAAGGTTAACATGGCCTATTTTTAGTATTATGAGGCCAAGAATGATTAAGTACAGGTAA
>NW_011488547.1:0-544 GCF_000754665.1 Bison bison bison
CAGTCTCGCTGTGGGGAGGGAGGGAGGGATGCTGCAAACAATAACACTGGCGTGCGCTCGCAGTGCCTCAGCCACACTGGGTCTGCCCCCGCTCACGGCACGTGTAGCCTCCCTGCCCACACTGCTCGGGCTCTAGGTTGTTCCGCCGGGATCAATCCGAGGCCGGCCCTGGGCTGCATGCACCTCCCAGGTCCAAGCCACTCAGGTTCAGGCACTCGGGTAGTCCTCAGAGGCGCAGACTCTGTTGGGCCTGCATTTTGTGCTCTTCCCAGGTCCGAGCAGCTCAGGTGATGAGGTGTTTGGCGAGCGCCAATGCTGCGACTTAGCGCCTCCCCGCCACTCGGTTATCTGGGTGTAAAACCGGCGCACCTTCTCAGGCAGATATTAACCGTCCAGACCCCCAAGAAGTTTTAGTTAGCAAAGAAGCCTGCTTATAGTTTTATAGATAATGTCTCTCTGGGGCTGCGATTGCCCCCTTCCGGCTCTGGCTGCCTGTCACCGGAGGGGGAAGGTCTGCAGCCGGCTATCTCTGTTCAGTCCTTTG
>NW_011488547.1:3399-5500 GCF_000754665.1 Bison bison bison
CCTGTCAATTCTACCTCCAAAATAGAAGCCAAATTGGTGTATTTCTCTCCCATCCACTGTTGGGATTTAAGTTCATATCATTCTCATCTGAATGGAAGCAGCAGTCCTCTACCTACTCTTCCTACCTCCACTCTCACTCCCCCCCTGTATTTTTCATAGCACTCTCCTAACAATGTGCAGTGTATCAGATCACATTCTCTCCTACGTAAAACTCTCTAAAAGTTTTACATTGCTTTTGGGATTAAACTCCTTCAAAGCCCTACATGATTTAATTTCCACCAAACTTTCCAACTTCATTTTATATTGCCCTTGTTAACATTTATGTGTTTCCATTCCTCCTAGAAAGAACCATCTCGAAATTTTGCATATGCTATTTGTTCTATCAGTCTATCTTCTCTTCTGACTTTTCATGTTTCCATTTATCACTTCCTTCCTAATGAAATATCTTCACTTCCTCTATTAGCAGGACTTTGTACATCATTTTCTCACGAAGAACCTTCCTTTTCGTTTTCTTAAAATGTATTAAAATTTGTAACAATAATTATATCTCAACATTCAATGCCTGCCTACCCAGCTTCTCTAATTTCTCTGAGGTCCTTATTTGGAACTTATTTGCTTTGGTCACCACAAGATACCCAATGCTTAGCAAAGTATTGGGAACACACTGAATGAATAAGCATGAAATGATTTTGTCTAAGCCAATAAATTTAACTATTATTTGTTAATATATATAAATATGTTTCTCTTTTAGTTTCCGGTTTTGATGTAGAGCTCCAGATAATGTCTCATAAACCCAAAGGAACTATAGCTTTCTTATTTGACCCTGCTCTTCACAGATAAATAAAGACCCTTCTGGGAAATAAAGTGCAATATTGAAGGTAACAAGCAGTTCAAACTCTTAACTCTTTAGTCAGGGCAATCCCTGGAGTGGGAAAAAGACCGGAATTTTCATGTTTTTCTTTTTTTCTGTTTTAAAATGTGGCTTCTGTCCATAAAAACCATTTGATTTAAAAAATAGATCACAAAATTGATAGGCCACTGTAAACTATAGTGACGTATCAATGAAGATGTAGAATGATGGGTAGAAAAGAGGTACTTGGGTATTTTTATTTTCTTATCTAATCTATGCACATGAAGATTCTTCTTGGTGTTTGGCTCCATCTCCTCATGTACTTTATTGTCAAATATGCCACTCTTGGCTAATTTCATATTGGCCACCATGAGAAAAACAGCGATACAGTTCACAATGCCACAGCTCTTCAGAACCCATTTGTATTGAAATGATGTAGATCTTGCCTCTGCTGCTCCTGTAATGTTGATGACATCATTACTTATGGCGCACTATCCATGCTCCACACCCACTGATGCTCATTCCCAATTACTCTCAGAAGTTTTTATTGTGTCTCATTCTTGATGACCACAAATGTAAACCTTGACCAGTACATGCAATAAAATGTGAATGATGATTTATTTTCTCTGGTTGCATTAAATTTTTACTATTTGGGGTTTCATAGCATAAATGTAGAACAGTGTATCTTCCCATCAAGTCTTTTGAATATTTTCAGCCATAATTATTGCATTCCTAGTATACGCTTGCTTTCAGATGTGCTGACCACATCTCTGCTTTTATACACCACCACCAGCTAGGGGAATATGCAAGGGGCACATGGACAGAGAGTGAGAGGAGTTGTTCTACTCATGCAAGGACTGTCTGCCCCTCATCTAGCACAGCTTGAGGCTCGCCACAGAGAATGTGAAATCCCTACCTCTGACCCCATCAGAGCCAAGAGGGAATGTCCATGGGAAGAACCCATTGGCAGTATACAACAATGGTCTCAAAAACCCTGAGAGATAGGCATGAGCAGCCAGAGAGGACTGTGTGGCACAAGACACAGAGCCTATGGAAAGGGATGAGGTAGTGACTGCCTCAGATAACAGCAGTAACAGAAGGGTAAAAGATACCTGAAGCTACTACCCTCACCACTCTCTGCTGATAGAAGCAGAAGGCCTAGCCATGGTTAGAATGGAACTAGGAGAGCCAGCACTTAGGTCAGTGGAAACGTATGCTCCTCCCGTGTTCAGTATGACTGAGTAAAATGTA
>NW_011488547.1:8747-9626 GCF_000754665.1 Bison bison bison
CTCTATATCTCATTGAGCTCATCCCCTCATAACTTCCTTGTTAAAGAAAACAATAATTCTGACATTTGCTCATTCATATAGTAAGGCAGACAATTCAAAACTATTGCAAAACAGGTATTGTGATGGGGACAGAGATTAGACTCAACCCTAAGTGCACCAAAGACAGATGGGGATTTTTCACTCATGAGCAGAGTCGGGGGGTGGAGGGGGGAGGCAGCAGATGGAAATAACTGATAGGAGACATCAAGGGTGGAGAGATTCTTGCTGAAGGCAGGCCAGGGTGACCAAATATCAAGGGTGAGAGACTCTCTCTAAACAGGCCTAGCAGGATTTTTACTAAAACTGGACTTCACAAGTATGGCCATGGAAGTCCAAGATTGAAGGCTAGTTGAGAACAGGGATCAGAGAAGCATAAGTAAAGTTTAGTCAGAGACAGCGTCTTTGGCACTCTGCCCCCCTTTTTGTCCAGGCCACTGTTATCTCTTTCCTTAACTATTGTAGTAGTCTCCTACTATGAACTTTGCCTCTGGTTTCCAATCTGTAAGATCATTCCTCCTCTTTCTAGCCAGAATGGTCTTTCTAAAATAAATAATCAAATCAAGTCCCTCACCTTCTCAAGAATCGAAAGTCAATAGATTTCAATTGCCTAAATATATAATTTAATCTCCTTTACATGAAAAACAAGTGTTTCAACTCATTGAACACGTACTATGTCTCAGGCCTTATGCTAAGCACTTGGCAAACATCATCAGTTCAGTTCAGTTCAGTTGCTCAGTCGTGTCCGACTTTTTGCAACCCCATGAATCGCAGCACGCCAGGCCTCCCTGTCCATCGCCAACTCCCGGAGTTCACTCAGACTCACGTCCATGGAGTCAGTGA
>NW_011488547.1:13050-14921 GCF_000754665.1 Bison bison bison
AATGGATAAGAAAGCTGTGGTACATATACACAATGGAGTACTACTCAGCCATTAAAAGAATACATTTGAATCAGTTCTAATGAGATGGATGAAACTGGAACCTATTATACAGAGTGAAGTAAGCCAGAAAGAAAAACACCAATACAGTATACTAACGCATATATATGGAATTTAGAAAGATGGTAACAAGACAGCAAAAGAGACACTGATGTATAGATCAGTCTTATGGACTCTATGGGAGAGGGAGAGGGTGGGGAGATTTGGGAGAATAGCATTGAAACATGTATAATATCATGTATGAAACGAGTCGCCAGTCCAGGTTCGATGCACGGTACTGGATGCTTGGGGCTGGTGCACTGGGACGACCCAGAGGGAGGGTAGGGGAGGGAGGAGGGAGGAGGGTTCAGGATGGGGAACGCGGGTATACCTGTGGTGGATTCATTTCGATATTTGGCAAAACTAATACAATATTGTAAAGTTTAAAAATAAAATAAAATTAAAAATAAATAAATAAATAAAGTGAGGTTGGCCCCTCCTCTTCACCCCTATAACTCCACAGTACTTCTTTTAAAACACATTTTTATTTGTGTTTACACAAAGGCATTGGAAGGCACTGCCAAACCAGAGGAGTAGGGAATCTATTAATCATCAGAAATAGGATGGGGAGGACACTTTGTCCTCTTTGAAAGAAGGGCTTGGATGTGGGGTGTCACCACTCACAAAAGCTATGCTGTCAACATCAGTCAGGAGCCCACACAGCCGTGTGAGTGCAGCTCTGAACCTCTCCAGTGCAGCCCTGAGCCTCACCAAGGTCTCACAGGAAGTCTAGTGAGCTCTAGTCAAGGACATCAGTTTCCATCCTTCTGGGGCAGGGACTGCCTCCCCCTCAACTAGGTCCCAGTGTGAAGCCTGAGGACCCTGTGTCCCTCATCCCCATTAGTCACCATCACACTTGCTCACAGAATTGATCTGTCCCCTAGGGAGCCACAGTCCTGTGCTTTCTGTGGTCCACTGGGGCCGTTGCACTCTGCCCTCTGGAGCCCTGTTCTACTGTCAACAGCATTTATTCTACTTTCTACCTTTCCCCCAGATTTGGATTTCTACCAAATCCCCTCTGCCCTGGGATTTGCCTACTGCCTGTTGGCTTCCCCCCCTGAGATCCCTGCTTCCCTCATAACCTGTTCAAGAGGCTCTACCTCTCCCTCTCAGGGCCAAGAGAGTAGTTCTATGAACGCCTCACTCACCCCAGCTGTCTGCCTTCTGCTGTTCTATCACCTCCCTTTGAGCACCACAACTTTGAAGCTCACCCTGCAACCCAAGCACATCTGCGTCTTCCTGCCCTCCACAGCAGCATCACTCCTCCTCCACACTGTTTTCTAATATTTTCTTCCACACAGACTCCTGTTCAGGGTGACATTAATTTTTTAAATTATTCTTAAAACTTTTTATTCTGTATTGGAGTATAGCCAATTAACAATGCTGTGACAGTTTCAGGTGAACAGAGAAGGGACTCAGCCATGCATATACATATATCCATTCTCCCCCAAACTCCCCTCCCACCCAGGCTGCCACATAATATTGAGCAGAGTTCCCTGTGCTACACAGTAGGTCCTTGTTGGTTACCCATTTTAAATTTAACAGTGTATACATGTCCATCCCAAACTCACTACAGGGTGACATCAATTTCTAGATGACTAATCTATATCACACCCTGGCCTAGCAAATCTTTCATTCATTCTTCTCTGAAGATGTTCACTTCCACTCTTTTGAACCACACTCTCTTTTGACAAAAATTTGTAACTCAATCTCATCTGGAACTCTAAGACTCATCCTCTCCCACACTTCTGGGCACAACTTACTTTGCTCCCCCT
>NW_011488547.1:18668-19248 GCF_000754665.1 Bison bison bison
GAAAGCCCATCTAGTTAAGAGAAAAGGCTTTGGAGCCAGGCTTACCTGAATTCATATTCTGGCTATGAAAGGGTAACTTATTAGCTTTTCAGTTTGAGCAATTTAAAGAACTATTTCTTTTTACTTAAGTTTCCTCATCTGTAAAATGAAGATAATACCTACCTCATAAACTTATATGGATTAAACAAGTTAAAACATTAAAAAAAAATGCTCTAAAACACATAGCAAACAAATAGCAAGCAACCCAGAAGTGTTCATAGTTATCATAATCACTTCCTTACACATTCATTGCAATACAAGCTGATTCATAAAACATTTCCAGAATCTCCAGTTCCTATTTAGTATTTTCCCTGACACAGGCTGGTATCCACTTTAACAGAAAAGTCTCAGACCAAGCTAATCAAACATACTGTTTCTGTCAACAAGTCACTTAAAGTGACAACATCAATACTGATTTGAAAGCAAGATTTGGCCCAGATAATTTCTAATCCACTCAAACTACCTCTAGAGGATCCACTGTTGAATGCCATTAAGGATTGGATTAAATTCTTTGTGTGATGTTGATTTATCACAGACCAGA
>NW_011488548.1:0-685 GCF_000754665.1 Bison bison bison
GTGGGTTCAGTTCATTTTTGGCTAGTTCCTTGGTCCGACTTATATTTCTCAAGATCTATAGGCCCCTTCCTATGTAGTCCGAAGCAACCACAGGGTTTAATCTATTGCCTGTAGCTTCCAAGGCATTTCCCTCTGTTATAACTTCTTCTGTTTGCTGTCTCTTCAGTGTCTGGTTTCCGCCCTGACACAAAGGGTTCGGTGGAGGTAAACTTTTTTTTTTTAGGCTCACTTGGTCAGTCGCGCTGTGGGGAGGGAGGGAGGGATGCTGCAAACAATAACACTGGCGTGCGCTCGCAGTGCCTCAGCCACACTGGGTCTGCCCCCACTCACTGCCTTTGTAGCCTCCCTGACCACACTGCTCGGGCTCTAGGTTGTTCCGCCGGGAACAATCCGAGGCCGGCCCTGGGCTGCATGTACCTCCCAGGTCCAAGCCGCTCAGGTTCAGGCACTTGGGTAGTTCTCAGAGGCGCAGACTCAGTTGGGCCTGCGTATTGTGCTCTTCCCAGGTCCGAGGAGCTCAGGTGATGAGGTGTTTGGCGAGCGCCAATGCTGCAACTTATCGCCTCCCCGCCACTCGGTTATCTGGGTGTAAAACCAGGGCACCTTCTCAGGCAGATGTTGACCGTCCAGACCCCCAGGAAGTTTTAGTTAGCAAAGAAGCCTGCTTACAGTCTTATAGATAATG
>NW_011488548.1:785-1196 GCF_000754665.1 Bison bison bison
GTGGAATCAATAGTGGAGAAAGTGGGGTAGCCAGTAGTCACTTCCTTATGTGCACTCCACAACTGGACCACTCAGAGATGTTCAAGGAGTTATACAGAGAAGAGAAGAAGGAGGAAGGAGGCAGAGGTGGCCAGTAGGATAAAAGGGGGGGAATGAAAAGGAGGGAGACAGATCCAGCCAGTAATCAGTTCCCTAAGTGCTGTCCACCTTCTGGAACACACAGAAATTCAGAGTTGGGTAGAGTAGAGAGGGGTTATGGAGGAGACACAGGCGACCTGGTGGAGAAAAACGAGAGTCCAAAGGGAGAGAGAGCAGTCAAGCCAGTAATCTCACTCCCTAGTGAAAAATGGGTCCTGAAGATTGGGTTCTTAAAGGTACAAAATTGGTAACAAATACATAAAAGCAAAAATT
>NW_011488548.1:4664-6494 GCF_000754665.1 Bison bison bison
CCCATACCATCCCTCTGGGTCAACCCAGTGCACCAGCCCCAAGCATCCTGTATCATGGATCAAACCTGAACTGGTGATTCGTTTCATATATTATATTATACATGTTTCAATGTCATTCTTCCCAATCATCCCACCCTCTGCCTCTTCCACAGAGTCCAAAAGACTGTTCTATACATCTGTGTCTCTTTTGCTATCTCGCATACAGGGTTATCATTCCCATCTTTTTAAATTTCACATATATGGGTTAGTATACTGTATGGATGTTTTTCTTTCTGGCTTACTTCACTCTGTAAAATAGGCTCCAGTTTCATCCAAATCATTAGAACTGATTCCAATGTATTTTTTTTAATGTCTGAGTAATGTTCCATTGTGTATATGTACCACATATACACAATATGTACCACAGCTTTCTTATCCATTCATTTGCTGATGGACATCTAGGTTGCTTCCATGTCCTAGCTATTATAAACAGTGCTGTGATGAACGGGTACATATGTCTCTTTCAGTTCTGGTTTTCACCATGTGTATGCCCAGCAGTGGGATTTTTGGGTCATAAGGCAGTTCTATTTCCAGTTTTTAAAGTAATCTCTACACTTCTCCATAGTGGCTGTATTAGTTTGCATTCCCGCCAACAGTGTAAGAGGGTTCCCTTTTCTCCACACACTCTCCAGCATTTATTCATGTAGACTTTTGGATTGCAGCCATTCTAACTGGCATGAAATTGTACCTCATTGTGGCTTTGATTTGCAATTCTCTGATAATGAGTGATGTTGAGCATCTTTTCATGTGTTTGCTAGCCATCTGTATGTCTTCTTTGGAGAAATGTCTATTTAGTTCTTTGGCCCATTTTTTGATTGGGTCATTTATTTTTCTGGAATTTAGCTGCAGGTGTTGCTTTTATATTTTTGAGATCAGTTGTTTGTCAGTTGCTTCATTGGCTAGTATTTTCTCCCATTCTGAAGGCTGTCTTTTCACCTTGCTTATAGTTTCCTTTGTCGTACAGAAGCTTTTAGTTTTAATTAGGTCCCATTTGTTTATTTTTGCTTTTATTTCCAATATTCTGGGAGGTGGGTCATAGAGGATCCTGCTGTGATGTATGTCGGAGAATGTTTTGCCTATGTTCTCCTCTAGGAGTTTTATAGTTTCTGATCTTACATTTAGATCTTTAATCCATTTTGAGTTTATTTTTGTGTATGGTGTTATAAAGTGTTCTAGTTTCATTATTTTACAAGTGGTTGACCAGTTTTCCGAGCACCACTTGTTAAAGAGATTGTCTTTTCTCTATTGTATATTCTTGCCCCCTTTGTCAAAGTTAAGGTGTCCATAGGTGTGTGGATTTATCACTGGGCTTTCTGTTTTGTTCCGTTTATCTATATTTCTGTCTTTGTGCCAATACCATACTGTCTTGATGACTTTGGGTTTGTATTAAAGTCTGAAGTCAAGCAGGTTGATTCCTCCAGTTCCATTCTTCTTTCTCAAGATTGCTTTGGCTATTCGAGGTTTTCTGTATTTCCATATAAATTGTAAAATTATATGTTCTAGCTCTGATGAACAATACCATTGGTACCTTGATAGGGATTGCATTGAATCTATAGATTGCTTTGGGTAGTATAGTCATTTTCACTATATTGATTCTTCCAATCCATGAACATGGTGCATTTCTCCATCTATTAGTTTCCTCTTTGATTTCTTTCACCAGTGTTTCATAGTTTTCTAAATACAGGTGTTTAGTTATATTCCTAAGTATTTTATTCTTTTTGATGCAATGGTGAATGGAATTGTTTCCTTAATTTCTCTTTCTATTTTCTCATTATTAGTGTATAGAAATGC
>NW_011488548.1:9393-10635 GCF_000754665.1 Bison bison bison
CTTTCTTACATCTTCTCAATCCTTGTCTCCAGGCTATTTATCTGTGATTCTATTTTATTTTCAAGATTTTGGATCATTTTCACTATCATTATTTGGAATTCTTTATCAGGTAGATTCCCTATCTCTTCCTCTTTTGTTTGATTTCATGGGCATTTATCCTGTTCCTTTACCTGCTGGGTATTACTCTGTCTTTTCATCCTGTTTATGTTGCTGTGTTTGGGATGGCCTTTCTGTATTCTGTCAATTTGTGGAGTACTTTTTATAGTGGAGTCTCCTTGTTGTGGGGTTGTATGGGTGGCTTGTCAAGGTTTCCTTTAGGGAAGCTTGTGTCCGTGTTTTGGTGGGTGGGGCTGGATTTCTTCTCTCTGGAGTGCAATGAAGTGTCCAGTAATGAGTTATGAGATGTCAGTGGGTTTGCAGTGACTTTGGGCAGCCTATATATTGAAGCTCAAGACTGTGCTCCTGTGTTGCTGGAGAATTTGCATGGTATGTCTTGCTCTGGAACTTGTTGGCCCTTGGGTAGTGCTTGGTTTCAGTATAGGCATGGAGGTGTTGGATGAGCCCCTGGTGATTAATGTGCCCTAGAGTCAGGAGTTCTCTGGTGTTCTCAGGATTTGGACTTAAGCCTCCAGCTTCTGGTTTTCAGTCTTATTTTTACAGTAGCCTCAAGACTTCTCCATCTATACAGCACCTTTGATGTTTATCTAAGTTAAAGGTGAAAAGCTTTTCCATAGTGAGGGACACTCAGAGAGGTTCACATAGTTACATGGAGAAGACAAGAGGGAGGAGGGAGTTACAGGTGACTCGAATGAGACGAGGTGGAATACAAAGTGGATAGAGCAAGCTAGCCAGTAATCACTTCCTTATGTGCGCTCCACAGTCTGGACCACTCAGAGATCTTCATGGAGTTTTACAGAGAATAGAAGAGGTAGGAAGAAGACAGATGTAACCAGGAGAATAAAGGGGGGAATAAGGAGAGACACAGATCCAGTCTGTAATCAGTTCCCTAAGTGTTCTCCACTGTCCAGAACACACAAAGAGATTCACCGAGTTGGGTAGAGAAGAGAAGGGGTAGCAAGGAGATAGAGGCGACCTGGTGGAGAAAAAGAAGAGTCCAAAGTGGGAGAGAGCAGTCAAGGCATTAATCTCTCTCCTAAGTAAAAATGGTTCCTGAAGATCAGGTTCTCAAAGGCATAAAATTGATAACAAATACCAAACAAAAAGCAAAGATCAAAAATCTAG
>NW_011488548.1:10735-11278 GCF_000754665.1 Bison bison bison
CAATATTAAAGAAAAGAAAAAAAAAGTCACAAAAATTATATATATATATATGTTTATAAAGTTTGCTTTTTAATAGTTTTTTTTTTTAAAGTAATAGTAGGATACAAAAATGAAAATCAAAGGAGTAATAGAGGACTTGAAAATTAAATAAAAATAAAAATGATAGTAAAATATATATCTAGGACTTTTTCTGGTGTTATTGTGGGCAGTGTGGGGTCAGTTCATTTTCAGCTAGTTTTTTGATCCAGCTTATATTTCTCAGGATCTATAGGCCCTTTCCTATGTAGTTGGTACTAACTACAGGGTTTTAATATATTGCATCTGTCACTTCCAAGACGGTTCCCTCTGTTTTAGCTTCTTCTGTTTGCTGGCCTCTTCAGTGTTTGATTTCCACCCTGACACAAGGGGGCAGTTGTGGACACTTTTTTAGGCTCACTCATTCAGTGGCACTGTGGGGAGGAAGGGACGCTACAAACAACACTGTCATGTGCTCCCAGTGTCTCAGCCACACTGGGCCTGCCCTTGCTCATGGCGTTTGTACCC
>NW_011488548.1:13872-14409 GCF_000754665.1 Bison bison bison
ACCCCCTTCTCCTCCTGCCCTCAATCTTTCCCAGCGTCATGGTGTTTTCCAGAGTTGGTTCTTTGCATCCGGTTGGTAAAATCCTCGAATTTCAGCTTCAGCATTAGTGCTTCAAAAGTATATTCAGGGTTGGTTTCCTTGAGGATTGATTGGCTTGATCTCCTTGCAGTCCAAGGGACCACCTGCCAGAGTTTTCTCCAGCACCACAGTTTAAGTCATCAGTTCTTCAGCCTCCAGGCTTCTTTAGATTCCATTTTCACATCTATACATGACCACTGGATAAACCATAAGGGTTTGTTACCGAGGAGACCTTTGTTAATAAGCTCATGTCTCTTCTTTTTAATACTAGGGCTAGGTTTATCATAGCTTTCCCTCCAAGAAGCAAGTGTGTTAATTTCATGGCTTCAGTAATCATTCACAGTGATTTTGGAGCCCAGGAAAGTTAAGTCTGTCACTAATTCCACGTTTTCCCCTTCTATTTGCCAAATAGTGATAGGACCAGACACCCTACATTAGTCTTTTGAATGTTGAGTTCTA
>NW_011488549.1:0-509 GCF_000754665.1 Bison bison bison
TGGGGCAGTCCTAAGATGGCAGAGGAATAGGACAGGGAGACCACTTTCTCCCCCATAAATTCATCGAAAGAACACTTGAACGCTGAGTAAATTGCACAAAACAACTTCTGAATGCTGGTAGAGGACATCAGACGCCCAGAAAAGCAGCCCATTGTCTTCAAAAAACAGGTAGGAAAAAATATAAAAGATAAAAAGAAAGACAAAAGAGGTAGGGATGGAGCTCCATAGCGGGAAGGGAGTCTTAAAAAAGAGATAAGTTTCCAAACACCAGGAAACACTCTCACTGCCAAGTCTGTGGCGAGCCTTGGAACCACAGAGGGCAACATAACCAGGAGGAAAAATAAATAAATAATTAAAACCCACAGATTATGTGCCCAACGGTAACTCCCCCAGTAGAGAAGCAGTGCAGACGCCTGCATCCGCCACTAGCAAGTGGGGGCTGGGCAGGGAGGTGTGGGCAGCATTGCTTAGAGTAAGGACTGGGCCTGAACGCCCCGAGGGCAATCTGA
>NW_011488549.1:4382-5943 GCF_000754665.1 Bison bison bison
TAGCAGCAACATAGGAGCACCACAATATGTAAGACAAATGCTAACAAGTATGAAAGGGGAATTTAACAATAACACAATAATAGTGGGAGACTTTAATACCCCACTCACACCTATGGATAGATCAATGAAACAGAAAATTAACATGGAAACACAAACTTTAAATGATACAATAGACCAGGTAGACCTAATTGATATCTATAGGACATTTCACCTTGAAACAATGAATTTCACCTTTTTCTCAAGCACACATGGAACCTTCTCCAGGATAGATACTGGGCCATAAATTTAGCCTTGGTAAATCCAAAAAAATTGAAATCATTCCAAGCATCTTTTCTGACCACAATGCAGTAAGATTAGATCTCAATTATAGGAGAAAAATTATTAAAAATTCCAACATATGGAGGCTAAACGACACACTGCTGAATAATCAACAAATCACAGAAGAAACCAAAAAAGAAATCAAAATATGCATAGAAATGAATAAAAATGAAAACACAACAACCCAAAACCTGTGTGACACTGTAAAACAGTGCTAAGGGGAAGGTTCATAGCAATACAGGCATACCTCAAGAAACAAGAAAAAAGTCAAATAAATAACCTAACTCTACATCAAAAGCAACTAGAAAAGGAAGAAATGAAGAACCCCAAGATTAGTAGAAGGAAAGAAATCTTAAAAATAGGACAGAAATAAATGTAAAAGAAACAAAAGAGACCATAGCAAAAATCAACAAAGCCAAAAGCTGGTTCTTTGAGAGGATAAATAAAATTGAAAAATCATTACCCACGCTCATCAAGAAACAAAGGGAGAAAAATCAAATCAACAAAATTAGACATGAAATTGGAGAAATCACAACAGACAACACACAAATACAAAGGATCATAAAAGACTACTATCAGCAATTTAATGCGTATAAAACAGACAACTTGGAAGAAATGGACAAATTCTTAGAAAAGTACAACTTTATAAAACTGAACCAGGAAGAAACAGAAAATCTTAACAGACCCATCACAAGCACAGAAATTGAAACTGTAATCAGAAACCTTCCAGCAAACAAATGCCCAAGTCCAGATGGCTTCACAGCTGAATTCTACCAAAAATTTAGAGAAGAGCTAACACCTATCCTACTCAAACTCTTCCAGAAAATTGCAGAGGAAGGTAAACTTCCAAAGGCATTCTATGAGACCACCATCACCCTAATACCAAAACTTGACAAAGATGCCACAGAACAAGAAAACTACAGGCCAATATCACTGATGAACATAGATGCAAAAATCCTTAACAAAATTCTAGCAATCAAAATCCAACAACACATTAAAAAGATCATACATCATGACCAAGTGGGCTTTATCCCAGGGATGCAAGTATTCTTCAATATCCACAAATCAATCAATGAAATGCACCACATTAACAAATTGAAAAATAAAAACCATATGATTATCTCAATAGATGCAGAGAAAGCCTTTGACAAAATTCAACATTCATTTATGATAAAAACTCTCCAGAAAGCAGGAATAGAGGAAAATACCTCAGCATAATAAAAGCTATATATGACAAACCAAC
>NW_011488549.1:8889-10282 GCF_000754665.1 Bison bison bison
CAAATAACACACAAGGGTATCCCTTCAAGGATAGCAGGTTATCTTTCAAAGAAATTATTTAGGCCAGAAGACAATGGCACAACCAAGATTAATTTAACCACCAACCCATCTCATTCAGATATGAAGGAGAAATCCAAAATTTTACAAAGAAGCAAAAGCTGAGAGAACTCAGCACCACTAAACCAGCTCTTCAACAAATGCTAAAGGATCTTCTTTAGACAAGAAACACAGAAAAGTTTTATAAAAATAAACCCAAAATAACAAAGTAAATGGTAACAGGATCATGCTTATCAATAATCACCTTAAATGTAAATGGGTTAAATGCTCCAACCAAAAGACAAACACAGGCTGAATGGATACAAAAACAAGAACCTTATATATGCTGTCTACAAGAGACCCACCTCAAAACAAGGTACACATACAGACTGAATGTGAATGGAAAGAGGTATTTCATGCAAATGAGAACCAAAAGAAAGCAGGAGCAGCAATACTTATATCAGATAAAATACACTTTGAAATGAAGACCATGGTAAAAGAAAAAGAAGGAAACTACATAATGATAAAAGGATGAATCCAAGAAGATAAAACAATTATAAATATAAATGTACTTGACACAGGAGCACCACAATATGTAAGACAAATGCTAAGAAGAATGAAAGGGGAAATTAACAGCAACTCATAATAGTGAGGGGCTTTAATACCCCACTCACACCTATGGATATATCAAGCAGCCAGAAAATTAGCAAGGAACACAAGCTTTAAATGATACAATGGACCAGTTAGATCTAATTGATATCTATAGGGCATTTCACCCAAAAAAAAAAATATTTTCAACTGTTTCTAAAGTGCACACAGAACATTCTCCAGGACTAATCACATCCTGGGCCATAATTCTAGCCCTGGTAAATATTAAAAAATTGAAATCATTTCAAGCATCTTTTCTGATCACAAACTGGTAAGATTAGATGTCAACTACAGGGGAAAAGAAACTGTTAAAAACACAAACATATAGAGGCTAAACAACATGCTTCTGAATAACCAACAGATCACTGTAAAAATAAAAATATGAGTAGAAACAAGTGAAAATGAAAACATGACAACCCAAAACCTATGGGAGTCAGTAAAGCAGTGCTAAGAGGGAGGTTCATAGCAATACAAACCTATCTCAATCAACAGGAGAAACATCAAATAAACAACCTAACTTTACATCTACAGTATCTAAAAGAACAAGAATAACCCCAATGTTAATAGAAGGAAGGAAATAATAAAAATTGAAACAGAAATAAATGAAAGAGAAACAAACTAGACTAAAGCAAAAATCAACAAAATTAAAAGCTGCTTCTTTGAGAAGATAAATAAAATAGACAAACCATTAGCCAGACTCATCAAGAAC
>NW_011488549.1:13728-15075 GCF_000754665.1 Bison bison bison
ATAATAGCAAACTGAATCCAACAATATATAAATGGATCATATACCATAATCATCTTGGAGTTATTCCAAGGTCACAAAGATGGTTCAACACTCACAAATCAATAATGTGATACATCACAATGACAAAAGGATGAAAATCAAATCACATGATCATCTCAACAGACACAGAAATAGGAGTTGATAAAATTCAACATATGTTCATCAAAAAAGAAAACTCTCATCAAAGTGAGTACAGAGGGATTCTATCTCAACATAATAAATACCATTTATGACAAACCCACAGCCAATATAATACTCGAAGCCTTCCTGCTAAATTCAGTAACAAGACAAGCATGCCCATTCTCACCACTTCTCTAACATAGTATTGGAAGTCCTAGCCACAAAAGTCAGACAAGAAAAATAATAAAAATTATCAAAATCAGAAGGGAAGTGAAAAAATTCACAGTCTGCAGATGATATGATACATTATAAAAAATATTCTAAAGTCTCCACCCAAAAAACTATCCAAATAAATGATTTTAGCAAGTTTTCAACATATAAGATTCATATACAGAAACATGTGACAATTCTATGCACTAATAATGAAATATTAGGAAGAAAAATCATGAAAACAATTCCACTTGAAGTTGCATCAAAAAGAATAAAATACCAAGGAATGAACTGAACCAAGAAAGTGAAAGATCTGTACTCTGAAAACTATAAAATACTGATGAAAAAAATTGAAGATGATACAAAGAAATGCAAATATATCCCATACTGTTGGTCTGGGAGAATTAATCTTTTATAAAATATCCATACTACCAAAAGCAATCTAGAGATTTAATACAATCCCTATTTAAATACCCATGACATTTTTCTCAGAGTAGATCAAATATCCTAAAATTAATATGGAACCACACAAAACACCAAACTGCCAAAGCAATCTTAAGAAAAAAGTACAAAGCTGGAGATAAAAACCTCTCAGACTTCAGACTATAATACAAAGCTACAGTATCAAAGCGGTGTGGTATTGGCACAAAAACAGACATAGATCAATGAATGGTACAGAATAGAGATACCACAAATAAACCTATGCACCCACGATCAACTAATCTATGAAAAAGGAGTCAAGAATATTCAATGGAGATAAGACAGACTTTTCAACAAGTGGTGCTGGGAAAACTGGACACCCACATATAAAACAATGAGATTAAAACATTCCATCATACCATATATAAAAATAAACTCAAAATGCTTTAAAAGACTTAAATGTAAGAGCAAATACCATAAAACTCCTAGAAGAAACATAGGCAGAATATTCTTTGACATAAATCACAGCAATATTTTCTTGGATCAGTCTTCTAAGGC
>NW_011488550.1:0-669 GCF_000754665.1 Bison bison bison
GCCCAGCAGTGGGATTGCTGGATCATAAGGCAGTTCTATTTCCAGTTTTTAAGGAATCTCCACACTGTTCTCCATAGTGGCTGTACTAGTTTGCATTCCCACCAACAGTGTAAGAGGGTTCCCTTTTCTCCACACCCTCTCCAGCATTTATTATTTGTAGACTTTTGGATCGCAGCCATTCTGACTGGTGTGAAATGGTACCTCATAGTGGTTTTGATTTGCATTTCTCTGATAATGAGTGATGTTGAGCATCTTTTCATGTGTTTGTTAGCCATCTGTATGTCTTCTTTGGAGAAATGTCTATTTAGTTCTTTGGCCCATTTTTTGATTGGGTCGTTTAGTTTTCTGGAGTTGAGCTGTAGGAGTTGCTTGTATATTTTTGAGATTAGTTGTTTGTCGGTTGCTTCATTTGCTATTATTTTCTCCCATTCTGAAGGCTGTCTTTTCACCTTGCTAATAGTTTCCTTTGATGTGCAGAAGCTTTTAAGGTTAATTAGGTCCCATTTGTTTATTTTTGCTTTTATTTCCAATATTCTGGGAGGTGGGTCATAGAGGATCCTGCTGTGATGTATGTCAGGAGTTGTTTGCCTATGTTCTCCTCTAGGTAGTTTTTATAGTTTTCTAGTCTTACATTTAGATTCTTTAATCCTATTTTTGAGTTTTTATTTT
>NW_011488550.1:4931-5237 GCF_000754665.1 Bison bison bison
GATGAGCTCCTGTCAATTAATGTTCCTTGGAGTCAGGAGTTCCCTGGAGTCAGGGTTTGGACTTAAGTCTCCTGCTTCCGGTTATCTGTCTTATTTTTACAGTAGTTTCAAAACTTCTCCTCCTATACAGCACCATTGATAAAACATCTACATTAAAGATGAAAAGTTTCTCTACAGTGAGGGTCACTCAGAGAGGTTCACAGGGTTACATGGAGAAGAGAAGAGGGAGGAGGGAGTTAGAGGTGACCCAAATGAGATGAGGTGAATCAATAGTGGAGAGAGTGGGCTAGCCAGTAGTCACTTCCT
>NW_011488551.1:0-767 GCF_000754665.1 Bison bison bison
CTTTTCCTATTTGGAACCAGCCCGTTGTTCCATGTCCAGTTCTAACTGTTGCTTCCTGACCTGCATACAAATTTCTCAAGAGGCAGATCAGGTGGTCTGGTAACTCTGGAAAACTCTTTCAGAATTTTCCACAGTTTATTGTGATCCACACAGTCAAAGGCTTTGGCATAGTCAATAAAGCAGAAATAGATGTTTTTCTGGAACTCTCTTGCTTTTTCTATGATCCAGCGGATGTTGGATCATATATTTCACATATGGTAATATACATGTTTCAATGCTATTCTCTCAAGTCATCTCACCCTCGTCTTTTCCCACAAGTCCAAAAGTCTGTTCTTTATATCTGTGTCTATTTTGCTGTCTCACATATAGGGTCATCGTTACTGTCTTTCTAAATTCCATATGTATGCATTAATATACTATATTGGTGTTTTTCTTTCTGACTTAATTCACTCTGTATAATAGGCTTCAGTTTCATCCACCTCATTAGAACTGATTCAAATGTGTGCTTTGTAATAGCTGAGTAATATTCCATTGTGTATGTACCACAACTTCACAACTTTCTTATCCATTCATCTGCCAATGGACATCTAGGTTGCTTCTATGTCCTAGCTATCATAAGCAGGGCTGTGATGAACACTGGGGTACACGAGTCTCTTTCAATTCTAGTTTCTTCAGTGTGTATGCCCAGCAGTGGGATTGCTGGGTCATATGGCAGTTCTATTTCCAGTTTTTTAAGGAATCTCCACACTGTTCTCCATAGTGGCTGT
>NW_011488551.1:3364-20920 GCF_000754665.1 Bison bison bison
TGCCATCCAGCCATCTCATCCTCTGTCGTCCCCTTCTCCTCCTGCCCCCAATCCCTCCCAGCATCAGAGTCTTTTCCAATGAGTCAACTCTGCGCATGAGGTGGCCAAAATACTGGAGTTTCAGCTTTAGCATCATTCCTTCCAAAGAAATCCCAGGGCTGATCTCCTTCAGAATGGACTGGTTGGATCTCCTTGCAGTTCAAGGGACTCTCAAGAGTCTTCTCCAACACCACAGTTCAAAAGCATCAATTCTTCGGCGCTCAGCCTTCTTCACAGTCCAACTCTATCATCCATACATGACCACAGGAAAAACCATAGCCTTGACTAGACGAACCTTTGTTGACAAAGTAATGTCTCTGCTTTTGAATATGCTATCTAGATTGGTCATAACTTTCCTTCCAAGGAGTACCAGCTTAGTTTTGTTGATTTTTGTTATAGTCTCCTTTGTTTCTTTTTCATTTATTTCTGCCTTAATTTTTATGATTTCTTTCCTTCTACTAACCCCAGGGATCTTCATTTCTTCTTTTTCTAGTTGCTTTAGGTGTAAAGTTAGGTTATTTATTTGATTTTTCTCTTGTTTCTTGAGGTAAGCTTGTAATGCTATGAACCTTCCCCTTAGCACTGTTTTTACTGAATCCCATATGTTTGGGGTTGTTATGTTTTCATTTTCATTTGTTTCTATGCATATTTTGATTACCTTTTTGATTTCTTCCATGATTATTTGGTTATTCAGAAGCATGTTATCTAGCCTTCATATATTTGTATTTTTAATAGTTTTTTCCCATAGCTGACATGTAATCTTACCACATTGTGATCAGCAAAGATGCTTGAAATGATTTCAGTTTTTTTGAATTTAATAAGGTTATATTTATGGCCCAGGATGTGATCTATCCTGGAGAACATTCTGTATGCACTTGAGAAAAAGGTGAAATTCATTGTTTTGTGGTGAAATGTCCTATAGATATCAATTAGGGCTAACTGGTCCATTGTATCATTTAAAGTTTGTGTTTCCTTGCTAATTTTCTATTTGCTTGATCTATTCATAGGTGTGAGTGGGGTATTAAAGTCTCCCTTTATTATTGTGTTACTGTTAATTTCCCCTTTCATACTTGTCGGCATTTGCCTTACATATTGCAGTGCTCCTATGTTGGGTGCATATATATTTATAATTGTTATATTTTCTTCTTGGATTGATCCTTTGATCATTATGTAGGTGATCTTTTCATCACTTTTATTTCAAAGTGTATTTTATCTGATATGAGTATTGCTACTCCTACTTTGTTTTGGTCTCCATTTGCATGAAATATCTTTTTCCAGCCCTTCACTTTCAGTCTATATGTGTCCCTTGGTTTGAGGTGGGTCTCTTGTAGACAACATATATAGGGGTCTTGTTTTTGTATCCATTCAGCCAGTCTTTGTCTTTTGATTGGGGCATTCAACCCATTTACTTTTAAGGTAATTATTGATAGTTCAGTTCAGTTCATTTCAGTTGCTCAGTCATGTCCAACTCTTTGTGACCCCATGAATCTCAGCATGCCAGGCCTCCCTGTCCATCACCAACTCCAGGAGTTTACCCAGACTCATGTCCATCGAGTCAGTGATGCCATCCAGCCATCTCATCCTCTGTCGTCCCCTTCTCCTCCTGCCCCCAATCCCTCCCAGCATCAGAGTCTTTTCCAATGAGTCAACTCTTCACATGAGGTGGCCAAAGTACTGGAATTTCAGCTTTAGCATCATTTATGATCCTATTACCATTTACTTTGTTGTTTTGGATAGAGTTTATAAACCTTTTCTGTATTTCCTATCTAGATAAGATCATTTAGCATTTGTTGAAGAGCTGGTTTGGTGGTGCTGAATTCTCTCAGCTTTTGTTTGTCTGTAAAGCTTTTGATTTCTCCTTCATATTTGAATGAGATCCTCACTGGGTATAGTAATCTGGGTTGTAGATTTTTCTCTTTCATCACTTTAAGTATGTCCTGACATTCCCTTCTGGCCTGAAGAGTTTCTATTGAAAGATCATCTGTTATCCTTATGGGAATCCCTTTGTGTGTTGTTTGTTGCTTTTTCCTTGCTGCTTTTAATATTTGCTCTTTGTGTTTGATCTTTATTAATTTTATTAATATGTGTCTTGGGGTGTTTCACCTTGAGCTGATCCTGTTTGGGACTCTCTGGGTTTCTTGGGTTTGGGTGGCTATTTTCTTCCCCATTTTAGGGAAAGTGAAAGTGAAATGAAGTGAAAGTGAAAGTCGCTCAGTTGTGTCCAACTCTTTGTGATGGAATTCTCCAGATCAAAATACTGGAGTGGGTAGCCTTTCTCTTCTCCAGGGGATCTTCCCAACCCAGGTCTCCCACATTGCAGGTGGATTCTTTACCAGCTAAACCACAAGGGAAGCCCAAGAATATTGGAATGGGTAGCCTATCCCTTCTCCAGCAGATCTTCCTGCTCCAGGAATTGAACCAGGGTTTCCTGCATTGCAGGAGGATCCTTTACCAACAGATTTTTGAGGGAAGCCCCTATTTTAGAGAAAATACTTGATGAGATAATAGTTGAAAAAAAATTTTTTAGGGAAGTTTTCAACTATTATCACTTCAAGTATTTTCTCATGCCCTTTCTTTTCATCTTCTTCTTCTGGGACTCCTGTGATTCAAATGTTGGGGTGTTTAACATTGTCCCAGAAGTCTCTGAGGTTGTCCTTATTTCTTTTCATTCTTTTTTCTTTTTCCCTCTCTGCTTCATTTATTTCCACCATTCTACCTTCCACCTCACTTATCCTGTCTTCTGCCTCAGTTATCCTAATATTGGTTCCCTCCAGAGTGCTTTTGATCCCAGTTATTGCATTATTCATATTGATTTACTCTTCATTATTTCTTCTAGGTTCTTGTTAAACATTTCTTGCATCTTCTCAATCCTTGTCTCTAATCTATTTATCTGTAACTTCATTTTGTTTTCAAGATTTGGGATCATCTTTACTGTCATTATTCTGAATTCTTTTTCAGGTAGAATCCCTATCTCCTCCTCTTTTGTTTGGTTTGGTGGGCATTTATCATGTTCCTTTCTCTGCTGAATATTTCTTTGCCTTTTTATTTTGTTTAGATTGCTGTGTTTGGGGTGGCCTTTCTGTAGGCTGGAAGTTTGTGGTTCCTCTTTATTTTGGAGCCTGCTGCCTTTGGTGGGGTTGGACTAGTGGCTTCTCAAGGTTTCCTGGTTAGGGGAGCTTGCATCTGTTTTCAGGTGGGTGGAGCTGGATCTCTTCTCTCTGGAGTGCAATGAAGTGTCCAGTAGTGAGTTTTTGGGTGTTTGGGTTTGGTATGGCTTTGAGCTGCCTGTCTTTTAATGCTCAGGGCTGTATTTCCTGTTTTCTGGAGAATTAGCATGTATGTCTTGCTCTGGAACTTGTTGGCTCTTGGGTGGAGCTTGGTTTCAGTATATGTATGGAGGCTTTTGGATGAGCTCTTGTCTATTACTATTCCCTGGAATCAGGAGTTCTCTGATGTTCTCAAGTTTTGAGGTTAAGCCTCCAGCCTCTGGTTTTCAGTCTTATTCTTACAGTAGCCTCAAGACTTCTCTACCCATATAACACAGATGATAAAACATCTAGGTTGATGGTGAAACAATTCTATTCTCCACAGTGAGGGATACTCAGATATTCACGGAGGACCCGGAGGAGAAGTTAGTTAGTTAGTTCAGTCGCTCAGTTATGTCTGACTCTTTGTGACCCCATGAATCGCAGCATGTCAGGCCTTCCTGTCCATCACCAACTCCCAGAGTTTACCCAAACTCATGTCCATCAGTTGGTGATGCCATCCAGCCATCTCATCCTCTGTCATCCTCTTCTCCTCCTGCCCCCAATCCCTCCCAGCATCAGGTTCTTTTTCAATGAGTCAACTCTTCGCATGAGGTGGCCAAAGTATTGGAGTTTCAGCCTCAGCATCAGTCCTTCCAATGAACACCCAGGACTGATCTCCTTTAAGATGGACTTATTGGATCTCCAGAGGGGGAGTCAAAAGGGGAGAGAGCAATCTAGCCAATAATCAATTCCCTATGTGCTCTCCACAGTCTGGAACACCCAGAGAGATTCACAGAGTTAAGTAGAGAAGAGAAGAAGAAGAAGGGTGATAGAGGTGATTAGAAGGAAAAGAGCGGGGAGTCAAAAGGGGAGCGACCAATCTAACCAGTGGTCAATTCCCTAAGTGTTCTCCACAGCCCAGAACACCCAGAGAGATTCACAGAGTTAAGTAGAGAAGAGAAGGGGGAGGGAGGAGATAGAGGTGACCTGGGGGAGAAAAGGAAGAGTCAAAAGGGGAGAGAGCAATCAAGCCAGTAATCACACCCCTAAGTGAGAATGGATACTGAAGATAAGATTCTTAAAGGTACAAAATTGGTAACAAATACCAAAAAGCAAAGAATAAAAATCTAGAGTTTAGACCCTCAAGAATACAATATTAAAAATACAAAACAAAATCAATCACAAAAATTATAAAAAATATATACATGAAATTTGCTTTAAAAATAGGATCTTTTTTTGCAAGGTAATAGTAGGTTATAAAAATGAAAATTAAAGAAGTAATAAAGAACTTAAATTAAAAAAATTTTTTAAGTCGTAATAGTAAAAGTATATCTAGGAATTTCTCTGGAGCTGTTGTGGGCAGTGTGGGGTCAGTTCAGTTTCAGATAATTCCTTGTTCCAGCTTGTCCTTGTTCTTAAGGTCTATAGGCCCCCTCCAATGCTTGCTACTGCTGCTACTGCTAAGTCAATTCAGTCGTGTCCGACTCTGTGCGACCCCTGAGACGGCAGCCCACCAGGCTCCCCCATCCCTGGGATTCTCCAGGCAAGAACACTGGAGTGGGTTGCCATTTCCTTCTCCGATGCATGAAAGTGAAAAGTGAAAGTGAAGTCGCTCAGTCGTGTCTGACTCTTAGCGACCCCATGAACTGTAGCCCACCAGGCTCCTCTGTGCATGGAGTTTTCCTGGCAGGAGTACTGGAGTGGGGTGCCATTGCCTTCTCCACCTCCAGTGCTTAGTCAATGTTAACTGCAGGGTTTTAATCTGTTGCACCTGTCACTTCCAGAGTGGTTCCCTCTTCTTTGTTTATTTTGGCTTCCTCTGTTTGAAAATCTTTTGTTGTCTAATTTCCGGTGTCTGAGGGGGTGAGGGTGGTCTCTTATTTAGGTTCATTTGTTCACTTGTGTTGTGGGGAGGGAGGAACACTGCAAACAAATATCACTGGCATGTGTGGGGAGTGCTCACAGTGGATGGACCACACTGGGTTTGCCCCAGCACACAGCGGCATATGCTTTCCAGGTCTACACTGATCAGGCTCCAGGGTGCTCTGCAGGGCACTGTCCACAGCGGGCCCTGCATTTCATGCACTTCCCAGGTCAAAGCTGCTCAGGTTCAGGTTCTCAGGTACTCCTCAAGGGCACAGACTCAGTTGGGCATGCATTTTGTGCCCTTCCCAGCTCTGAGCAGCTCAGATGACCAGGTGCTTGGTGAGCGCACTATCCCAGGTAGGCTGTACATCTTAATCACCTCCCCGGCCCTGGCCGCTTGGTTTCCCGGCTGTGCTGTGAGAGCATCATCTCAGGTGCACCATGTATGTCCTCTGAGGAGCTGATATCAAGCTGTGACCCTTCTGGCAGATGTCAACCATCCAAGATCCCAGGAAGACATGGTTAGCAACTGAGAGCCTGCTCACAGTTTGGTGGAGGATGCTGATCTCTGGGTCTCTGGAGCTGAGATTGGAGCAGCCCCTTGCCTTCAAGCTCTGGCTGTCACTTGCATGCTTCTCTGCCTCCGGCAGCGGGGAGGGACCTGCACGCAGCCGGCTTGCTCTCCTTTGGTGTTCGCTCAATCCTTTGTTAGTGCTCGGGCCAGGCTGTGAGTTAGAGCCTTTTTCAGGTCAAATTCTCTCTCTCTCTTTTGTTTTCCCTCTCTGGAAATCCCACAGTTTGGGCTGCTGTCTCACATTAGCTCCCTCAGATTATCCTCAGGGCATTCAGGCCTGGTCCTTACCGTAAGAACTGATAATGCCACCCACACCCCCCTGTCCAGCCCCTGCTCGCTGGTGGCGGATGCGAGCATCTGGGCTACTTCTCCACTGGGAGTTGTGATTAGGCCCATATTCTGTGGGTTTTGTTGTTGTTGTTTTTCCTCCTGGTTATGTTGCCCTCTGAGATGCCAAACCTCCCCACAGACCCGCCTCTGAGAGGGTTTCCTGCTGTTTGGAAATTTCTCCTTCACGACTCCCTCCCCAGGTCGGGTCTCCATCCCTAACTCTTATGTCCCTCTTTTTGTCTTTTATATTTTGTCCTTCCTCCTTTTGAAGAGAATGGGCTGCCTTTCTGGGTGCCTAGTGTCCTCCGCCAGCATTCAGAAGTTGTTTTGTGGAAGTTGCTCAGCATTCAAATGATCTTTTAATGAATTTGTGGGGGAGAAAGTGAACTCCCCATCCTATTCCTCTGCTGTTTTGGGACTCTCCCTCACAAATGATTATTTTTTAAATATCACTCTGTGAACCAATCAGAACTATGCTGTTGCACCTAGAAATACGTATTCATAATGGCCCAACTCTATATAATATTACATGTTACTATATATAAATATATAACAGATGGGAAGTTTATATTTGTGTGTGTAGGATAAATGAGCTTGTAATGTACAGGTTTAGGCAATGTAGTATAATGTTGAGGCCAAACATCCCAAATTGGAATCACTGTACCTAGGGACTTAATTCTAGCTCTGCCACTACGTGACTTTTTGACTTTGACAAGTCACTTTCTCTGGATTCAAAGTATACTCATGTATTAATAGAGGAAATAATTTTTGTGTTCCCTTTCCAACTTCTGAATTTACAAATTTGAATATGCAGAAGCATACAGGTGTGGGAACTCTAAGGCCAGTGTGCACAGCCACGCAGGTGAGTGCCACACAGTTCTGGGGACCCATTGCCTAGACAGTTACAAATGAGATCCCCTGCAGCTGTGTTCTAGACAGGCATACCTTTTCCTATACCTACACCTGTATGTATACATTCAGGAGATATTAAAATGTGGTATCTACTTTTTATTTTTGTTGTTACCATTTTTGTAACCTCTGGGACCTCTTGAAGATAAAGAAAAAAAAAGTAGAAATCCTTTTAGCTGAGACTTAATACTGGCTACTTCTAGAAGATGCTATGATATGTTTAAATTTCATTTGTATTATAAAATTACTTGATTTCTGACCATCAGGTCCCCTGTATCCAATAAGGAGTGCACTGACAGTGATTTGATGCAGAATGAATCTTACTCATGCATGTGGTTGCTAAATTAATCTCAAAGAAATAAAGTTAAAGCTGATATTACCAGTTTGCTGGGCAAATTTTTCAAGATATAAAGCATGCTAAAACAGGAGAGAGAAAGATGGGTAATAAACAAAGTTCTGTTCTTGTTTGGCCAAAATGACAAATGCAATTCTGGAGTTTCTGGAATCTTTCTTCTTACCAGTTATTAGGAAGCGGCCAGTCTCTTGTTATGCCAATTAAAGATGAAAACCAACAAGATGCAAGCTTGCATTGGAACAAGAATCTTTATGTCTAGAGTAACAATATATTTTGCTTTGCTGTCTCTTTCATTGGTCCCCATCTTAAAACAGGATAATATTAACTTCTACCTCACAGTGTGTTTAATGATTAAACTAAAAGCTCTTTGCACAGTGACTGGAAAACAGTAAGTACTCAGTTACTATTGTTTGCTCTCCTTTGTATTTAATTGAAATTCATTAGCTCATTTGAATTGTGATTGTGGTCACATGTTGATTATCCAGAGATAGTGGTGTTTAGTCTTTGATAGTAAATAGTATTATTACATTGAGCTCATTGATCTTATCCATCTTTTCTCCTTTGTTCTATGTTAGTTTCTCTCTTCTTCCTCAGGCTCCTCCTTCTCTCTTGCTCTCTTTTATTTGTCCTTCTAGTTTTTGTTTGTTTGTTTGTTTTTTGTTCTTTAATTTATTACCTTCGTTTTAGTTTACTGTGTGCTGGTTCAAATAAGATTGCTTTTTTAATTGATTGGGAAAACCTCAATTTTCTTATGTATGACATGAGGGAGTTGGATTGAACCAACTTACAGTTCTCTCCCACGCTCAGATTTTGAGGCTCTGTGAATCTGTATGATATGGTAATATGAATGTTACAGGAGCAGAGGAGAAGGAAATATGGAGAGTCAAGGAGAGATGTCCAACTAGCTTGTTTCCTGGGGTGATAAGTGTGTTCCAAAAAATTCCCATCCTACACAATAGCGTGCAGAAGTGCTGAGGGTTAAAGACATTAGGGTGAAAGACTGGGGAAAAGGCCAAGGTAAATGACAAAAACAGTACTTTTAAGGCATCTAATCCCTTCTCAGAGGATGATAAGTTAAAATATACAGCAAAATCCTCGCATTCACATAGTATCTATTTTGTTGTTTAGTCACTAAATTGTGTCTGACTCTTTTTGCAACCCTATGGACTATAGCCTGCCAGGCTAATCTGTCCATGGGATTTCCCAGGCAAGAATACTACAATGAGTTGCCATTTCCTTCTCCAGGAGATCTTCCCAGTTTACATTTTAGTTCTATTAAAATTTCCATTTCAAAGGATGTTTTGAAAGATTGCAAAAAAGAGAAGGCAAGAAAGTGGTCCTCTTAACTGTATGTGATTTAGTGCACAGATTACTTCCTGGTATTCATTCAAGATTAAAACTAGTAAAACTTTTCTAAGGTAATATGCAACATAAAAGAAGTGAAAGTGAATGCCAGTACAGGAGTGCTGGTTACTAACAACTTCAATTTTGATTTTGAAATATTCATTTAATTTTTTTTACCAGGAAAGCTTACTTGTCTTTAGTAAATCCACATTCTAATTCTGTATTTCAATTGTTCTTGTTGTTGTTCAGTCTCTCAGTAATGACTGACTCTTTGCCACCCCATGGACTGCAGCACGCCAGGCTTCCCTGTCTTTCACTAATCTCCTGAAGCTTGCTCAAACTCATGTCCATTGAGTCGGTGATGCCATTGAACCATCTCATCCTCTGTCATCCCTTTCTTCTGCTTTCAATCTTTCCCAGCATCAGGGTTTAAAGTTCAGTCAATTGACACAAACAGTATTTTAACTGACTGAACTTTAAATCTCCTACTAGTGGATGTTACTGCACAAATAAATTACTAAATTTTGTTTTTGTTTAATTTTGCTTTTGCAGCTTTTTTTCACTTTTCACTTGATAAAGTATGATTTTCAGAAAGATGAACCCATTAGAGATGAACAGGGCTGGTGCAGTGATGTGAAAAAAGGTAAGGTTATTGTATTTGAAGATGCCTCTTCAGGTAAATTTTCTGAATTTCTCTTTAGTTACTGAATTTAGAAAAGAAAGAGTCATTATTTATGATATGTATTTGGATTTTTAGTGCAAGAAGAATGGTTTAATTGTTAAAAGTTAGAGGCCCCATGTGGGTCACTCAGATGGTAATTACAAAAATCTTCAAGTGATTACTGTTGGGCTTAAAGTTTTCTTAATCCACCACTCCTACAGTCGCATATGTCTAATGTCCTATGTCATCAAGATATAAAAATGAATGGCACTTTATAATTCTATGTACAGAGGAAAGCAAGACAGACTTGGATTTAAATCTGGGCTCTCACACTTAGAAACTGTCCAACTTTGGGCAAATCACTTAACTCATCAAAGTCTCATTTTCTTTATATGTGGGATAGTAGTGACAATATTTTTTCATTAGGTTGCTGTTGACAGCTAAATGAGATGATGTTTGCAGAGCCCCGTGGAAGGCCTGGCATGTAGCTTGTTACCTCCCTCCCTTTCTCTTCGTCATCCAGCTCCTCCTTCTCCAAGCTAGTCTTTCTTATAGTTTTGGGTTAGAAAATTTTTAATCAAAGCAAGTGCCCCAATTAACTAGCAGCTGCATATAATCAAGGTGGAAAATTAAATGTAGACATGTGCCCTTAAAATTGCTTTGAGATCCAGTCTGAGAAAATCAGGCCAAAGTTACTTTTTATTGCCTCATAATGTTTCAACTGCATTTCAGAAGATGACTTCAAATATGGAGATAAAGTTCATAGACCTGTTCCCTGCCTCCCCTCTGCCCCACTACCTGAAAGATTGGACAAAAAGATGAGCCTTATCTATTAAAAAGCAAATACTCCATTCCTCTGAATTTCAAGTCTAAGAGCATTTATCAAATGTTTTTTTCTAATTCAACTCCACAGACAGTGTCTAAGGGAAAAGTCATTTCTGAGGAGACTGAAAAGACCTTTGTTTATCCCCACTTTTCTAGTGTGTTTTATTTATTATATGTATCATAATATGTGATATTGGAACTTGGATCCCCAAACTGCTTATGAAATCTCAGGGTTTTTTAGAAGCAGATTGTCACCAAATATCCACTTTATAATTTTGCAATTCTTGAAAAGGATTGCTCAGTTTTTTTCCCATTAAAGCGTTGTGTCTTTCTCTGTGCTTTCACTGCAGTGAGGCATGGGTTTTATCGCTCCCTAGTCAGGGAACCAAGATCCCATATGCCACGCAATGTGGCCCCTCCAAAACAAAATCATTGTGTCTTTCATAAATTATTCCTAAGAGGGAAAGATAAGAATACACTCTAACCTTTTTAAGCATTTGCAGTAATTAATTTGTCAGGTAAGGAACTATCACCTGTGTCCTGAAGAAGAAAAAGAAAAAAATATAAATTTTAAGGAAAATATAAGAGGCTTAGAAAATTCTGAAATGTATATAGGAAATGTAGATTGATGGAATAAGCAAGGGGGGAGAACCTTTGGAGTCAGATGAAAGTGAAAGTAAAAGTTGCTCAGTCGTATCCGACTCTTTGTGACCGCATGGACTTTACAGTCCATGGAATTCTCCAGGCCAGAATACTGGAGTGGGTAGCCTTTCCCTTCTCCAGGGGATGGGATAGAACCCAGGTTTCCCACATTGCAGGTGGATTTTTTACCAGCTGAGCCACCAGGAAAGCCCAAGGATACTGGAGTGGGTAGCCTATCCCTTCTCCAGCGGATCTTCCCAACCCAGGAATTGAACTGGGGTCTCCTGCATTGCAGGTGGATTCTTTACCAACTGAGCTGTCAGGGAAGCCCTGGAGTCAGATGGAGGGAAGCATGGAGTCAGATGGAGGTGGTTGAAAAAAACTTCAACATTTGGCAGCTATGTGAAAGTGAAAGTCACTCAGTTGTGTCCAACTCTTTGGGACCCCATGAGCTATACAGTCCATGGAATTCTCCAGGCCAGAATACTGGAGTGGGTAGCCTTTCCCTTCTCCAGGGGATCTTCCCAACCCAGGGATCGAACCCAGGTCTCCCACATTGCAGGTGGATTTTTTTACCATCTAAGCCACAAGGGAAGCCCAAGAATACTGGAGTGGGTAGCCTATCCCTTCTCCAGCAGATCTTCCCAACCCAGAAGTTGAACCAGGGTCTCCTGCATTGCAGGAAGATTCTTTACCAACTGAGCTATTTTTTTCCCCTCAGTTTCTTCACCTGTAAAATGAAGATAATAAGAGGGCCTGACTCAATAGGTTTCTGATGAGACTGAGATGGAATACATATGTAAAGTGCTCAGAATAGTGACTGGTACCCAGAAAGTGCTCCTACAGTGTACCGATGGCAGTGGTGATGATGATGATGATGGTATTGGTGATGACACTGACAGTGAGGGGTCGCTGCTGAAGCAGGGCAGGCAAGTTTCAGCAAATGGCTTGTGTGCCCTGGGAACCCTCAATGTCCAGAAGGAGTGAAAGCAGTAAGAGTTGGAAAGAGTGTTAAAATAACAGAAACTACTTTAGAGTATGTTGGAATATAGCCTCATCAGACGCATCACACAGATGTTAACTGTCTTCACAGTGGCCAGAGTAAGTCATTGGCCTTGAAATCTTCTGGGGAAGTGATTGCTGGTCTCCTTTGTCTTCTACTATTAGACGTAGCTTTTTACCTTTCTGAATGCTGAGCAATATCTTGATTAATTTGACTATACCTGATTAAAAATTATTTTAGATAATGTGTCTAAATATAAGTAAAACCAAAAAAATTCATGGCTTATCTCCTGTCTTTTGAGGATTTCCAGAGGAATAAACATTTTCTTAAACTTTTAATAGCATATCAATTAAGTCAAATCTAATATTATACAGAAAGATCATAGAGACTTGAATTTGAGTTCTAGGCCCCTTCCTTTCTATCTGTTGAATTTTACTAATATACTTCACTCTTTTGGGCCCTAGCACCTTCCCTGTGAAATAGGGATTATATTGATCAACTTCAAAGAATCTCTCTGAAAAAGTAATGACAGTTGCATTTCTCATAGGGCTTGCTCCATAGTAAGTGCCCAATAAATAAATATTGCCATCATCATAATCTTATTTAAAATTATCATTTTAGTTGTTATTTATATTATGGCCATTATTATTGGTGTTAGAATCTATGTGTTCCAAAAACATAGCCATTAGTGTATCCATTCAGGATGTAAAATAAATTTAAAATTACTTTTTTTACATTCTATTTCCTTTTTGTTAGCTTTTCCAGAGTTATTTATATTTTGGTAGTCTGTAAAAGGGTGTGCTAGACTTAGGCACCCAGAGTAATTGATGTCAAATATTATAAAAATAAGTTCAGAGGAAGGAAGGATAAGCTACACTGGATGTATTTGTCACATGTAACAAGGTCCACACATAGTGTGTGGAATAATATTTTTAATCACATCATTGAAAATGCCTCTTTCTCAGGGGAACCCGGACTTCTCATTTCTCAAGTGAATGAAAAGAATCCCTTCTTTGGCTATGCTGGGAATAAGAAGCAGACAGAAAAGAAACTGCTTTGTGATGTTTTTAAGAAAGGAGATGTTTACTTTAACACAGGAGATTTAATGGTCCAAGACCAGGAGGATTTCCTTTATTTTTGGGACCGGATTGGAGACACTTTCAGGTATGGAATAGCATTGGTTGCAAAGCTTGGTTTTCGATTGTGAACACTGCTCTGAGGGAGGCTCTGTAGAAACACTATACACCACCTGCTCTCTACCTTCAGGGCACAGAGTGCTTTTATCTCAGTAATGGCTCCCGGTATAAAAATTCACTGCCCATCTGTTTCTAGATTGAAACATATGTTACATTTTGATGTCATTTTTATAATTAACTTAGTGAATCACTTGGATCACTTGGGTCCAAATCAGTGACTTCTTTTTTTTTTTAAGAATATAATACAGGCAGACTGATGTGAAGTCTAAATTGTAGGGTTAAAACAGAAAAACAGTCAAATACTGTCTAATTCTTGACTTCATGGCAAAAATAAAGAAACAGCAAAATTTATCTTTCTTATAAGTTTTTTTAATTCTTTATCTCAGGCTTATTAATTTATTTTGCTTTCTAATCAATGACTGTAGAACAGTGGATGACCAGATTATAGACAGTCCAGAAACATCCTTTTTCCTCACCTTCTTTGTGTCACGTTAGAAGGGCATCTTATGCAAAATCATTTTTAAAAAAATATTCATTTGTATGCATTAAAAGAGCCAAAGAGGTTAATCCCTAGAAATTAAAGAGGTGCAATAAACTGAAAGACTCTAACTTTCCTTTCAGGTTTTCTATCATTATAAATAGAGAATGCTTTGTACAAGCAGAGAGATTTGTAGTTATTTTTATGGCATTTAAAAGAAAACATTTTACAGTAAGCAATTTATACCAATAAGACAACAGATAAAGTAATTTTAACTGAGAAACAGATACTGATTTTGCTGACTTACAAAGTTCTTCCTTAGAAATGTCTTTCATTTTGAAAATTGCCATTATTTTTGGTAATTAGGTGCCTACACAGAGCCAAATGCAGGGCACTGAAACTTAAAACTGGGTGCCTCGTTCTTAACATATAGGGGTACTAACTGGAACTTGTTTTTTTTTTAGGTGGAAAGGGGAAAATGTAGCAACCACAGAGGTTGGTGCTATCATTGGGATGCTGGATTTCATACAGGAAGCAAATGTCTATGGTGTGGTTGTGCCAGGTATGAATAGATGTCAGGTTTGGGAGGGATTCTTAGAATGAAATGAAACTTTTCTTTCATTTGCAACAATCTTGCTAATTGAACATTTCATTTTTCACATATTAAGATGTCTTAGTTTGGGCTGGCAAAGTGATGTCATAACCCCAAGCTAGCAAACTGCATGGTCATACCTGGGGAATGGTACCAATTGCATTTTAATGTATGTGTATATTTTTAAGCAAGATCTTTTGAAAACTATGGTCAAGTTATTTAGTGCTAGAAATAGTTACAGCTTTTCAGTGGCCTATTATTTTTCTCTTGATGATGAGAAAAATGACTAGAATTTATACATACCACAATGTGTAATGACTAGATGACTAGGGTTTATACATACCACTAAACAGGAACATGTTCTAATTTAAATGGTTAATAACATTGACTTGTAGTTAAGTTGAATCTTTTTCAGAAATTATTTTAAAATCTGTTTGGCCTCAACTTTATAAATATATATATGAATATTGTCTCATTTTGGTGAAAATGGCAAAGAGAAGTAACCAACTTGAAATTTGGATGTGCAGGGGATACTGATGGTGGGGATGTTTGGATAGGGCAGCAAAAAAAAAAAAAAAAGTCTGTTTAATAGTCTCTGGGTCCTGGGGAAATGCTACAAGAAATTCTGAACCCCTGGGGAAAAAGATGGGATGTTAAGCAGTAAGCAATTTGTGGATTTAGTCATGGAAATATTAGTCTCTAGTTTCTTGTTTTTTTTCATTGATACTTAACATGACAAAAAATATATATATATTTGTCTTTAAAATGTTTCCTGTTAATATTTCATATTAATAGTAATGGCATACAAATTATGAGTAATTTATTGTGTTTTCTATTCCATCTATTTCATTTTTGAAGTGTAGGTAATTAAACATAGATTCTGCACTTTCTCTTTCCTAAATCATTTCTAGAGAGTAAATCATAAGCTCAAGACCTACTCATTCATGCTACTGTTGCATTGTTATTAATGTAATAGATGTAATGTCTATATTTGTAACAGTGTATAATGAACAGGATTTTTTTTAAATTCACCTACTGCTTGTAAAACTAACTCTATTACAAACTTTTTTTTCAGGTTATGAAGGAAAAGCAGGAATGGCTTCTATTACTTTAAAACCAAACATGTCTTTAGACTTGGAAAAAGTTTATGAGCAAGTTGTTAAATTTTTACCAGCTTACACTCGTCCACAGTTTTTAAGAATGCAGGTAATTTTACCTACCCCTAAAATTTAAGACCAGGAATTTACAAGATAGTTTAATTACAAAATAATACTTACCACTTAGACAATATGTTCATTTTGTTTTTATTAGAAAATTTCAAGAACAATGAAAAGTATTAGGATGCTAATTTATGCCATATTTGAAGCCTAATTACAGACAGTTCAGTTCAGTTCAGTTCAGTTGCTCAGTCATGTCCGACTCTTTGTGACCCCGTGAATCACAGCACGCCAGGCCTCCCTGTCCATCACCAACTCCCGGAGTTCATTCAGACTCAAGTCCGTTGAGTCAGTGATGCCATCCAGCCATCTCATCCTCTGTCGTCCCTTCTCCTCCTGCCCCCAATCCTTCCCAGCATCAGGGTCTTGCACAATAAAATGCCAGCATCTTTGCCCTTGTCCTATTTGTTGCCCTCCTCCTCTTCAATCTGGATAAACGATGGTCCCCATGATGGTGGCAAGACAAACCCACATCTTACACATGCTTTTGTGCTTTGTGAAGATATTTGATGCTGTATACCTAAAATTAGATTCCACCAGGCTGCCTCAGAGTATCTGCAGAATGTGTGTAGACCCTCAAGGCAATTGGCTTTAAGCAATTTTGCTTTTAATTTTTATCCTCATTCTGTCCAGTCTCCCTCAGTGACTATATATCTTCTGGGAATTCTGAACTCATTTGTTTTGAAAGGTGTGTGTGTGTGTTAGCCGCTTACTCGTGTCCAGCTCTTTGTGACCCCATGGACTGTAGCCTACCAGGCTCCCCTATCCATGGGATTCTCCAGGCAAGAATACTGGAGTGGCTTGCTATTTCCTTCTCCAGGGGATCTTCCTGACCCAGTGATCAAACCTGGGTCTCCTGCATTGCAGACAGATTCTTTACCATCTGAGAGAGAAGTCCTTTGCGAGATGGGCCCTCTCTTGTTAGGTTGCTGGAGAAAAGTCCAGTAAAATTTACTCAGCTACTAGGTAACTTTGCAAGCTCATTTATTCAGCCATTTATTCATATAATATTGTGCCTCAAAAATAACTTCCCAAAACTAGTCCTCAACATCTCTTAACATCAGTTCAGTTACTCAGTTGTATCTGACTTTTTGCAACCCCATGGACTGCAGCATGCCAGGCTTCTCTGTCCATCACCAACTCCTGGAGCCTACTCAAACTCATGTCCATTGCATCAGTGGTGCCATCCAACCATCTCATCCTGTTGTCCCCCTCTCCTCCCGCCATCAATCTTTCCCAGCATCAGGGTCTTTTCCAATGAGTTGGTTCTTCGCATCTGGTGGCCAAAGTATTGGAGTTTCAGCTTCAGCAACAGTCCTCCCCTTGAACACCCAGGACTGATCTCCTTTAGGATGGACTAGCTGGATTTCCTTGCAGAGACTCTGAAGAGTCTTCTCCAGCACCACAGTTCAAAAGCATCAATTCTTTGCACTTAGCTGTCTTTATAGTCCAAGTCTCACATCCATACATGACTACTAGCAAAACCATAACTTTGACTAGACAGACCTTTGTTGGTAAAGTAATGTCTCTGCTTTTTAATAAGCTGTCTAGGTTGCTCAGAGCTTTTTTTCCAAGAAGCAAGCATCTTTTAATTTCATGGCTGCAGTCACCATCTGCAGTGATTTTGGAGCCCCCCCAAAATAAAGTCTGTCACTGTTTCCATTATTTCCCCATCTATTTGCCATGAAGTGATGAGACCAGATGCCATGATCTTGGTTTTCTGAATGTTGAGTTTTAAGCCAACTTTTTCACTCTCTTCTTTCACTTTCAAGAGGCTCTTGAGTTCTTCGCTTTGTGCCATAAGGGTGGTGTCATCTGAGTATCTGAGGTTATTGATAGTTCTCCCAGCAATCTTAATTCCAGCTTGTGCTTCATCCAGCCCAGCATTTTGCGTGATGTACTCTGTATATAAGTTAAATAAGCGGGGTGACAATATACAGCCTTGACGTACTCCTTTCCTGATTTGGAATCAATCTGTTGTTCCATGTCTGGTTCTAACTGTTTCTTCTTGACCTGCATACAGATTTCTCAGGAGGAGCGTCAGGTGGTGTTGTATTTCCATCTCTTTAAGAATTTTCCACAGTTTGTTGTGATCCACACAATCAAAGGCTTTGGCAAAGTTAGCAATGCAAAAGTAAATGTTTTTCTGGAATTCTTGCTTTTTCGATGATCCAGCAGATGTTGGCAATTTGATCTCTGGTTCCTCTGCCTTTTCTAAAACCAGCTTGAACATCTGGAAGTTCATGATTCACGTACTATTGAAGTCTGGCTTAGAGA
>NW_011488551.1:21611-31428 GCF_000754665.1 Bison bison bison
CAAGATGTGAACAATTCCACTACCACAATGCTCCCTCTTGTTACCCTCTTATAATTCCACCCAGCTCTCTTCTGTCCCTCCCATCTTGCCCCAGAAGAATATATTTTAATGGAGTAGAAAGTTGATGGATCAAATAATATTTTAAACATGTACCTCCAAGGGCAACTTAAAATTCACGATCGTTAATCAGAAGAAATATTTTGGGCACAAGACTCCTCCAAAGATTAAATCAGTCTTGTACAAATTTAGAAGATATTTTAGAATCATTAAACACCTAAAACACATGATCCATGAGTTTTATGTTTATTATAGTATTTGATATAATGTCATGCATAGTGCATGATAGTTGGCAGCACAATTATTTAATAAATAAATAAATAATTTAATAAATAAATTAATAAATGATCTGATCTAAGTAATGCAAAAGTATAAGTTACATCTGGCAAAATGAATAGGATGACTATCTTATTAAAATTTTATTTAGCACATATTTTAAAAGGATCTTTTTGCCAATGAATGTACAAAAAATTTTTAAATGTGATATTACTCATTATGGCCAAGATGCAGTTAAACCGGTCCTTTCAGTCTGCTTGTGGAAGAACAAATTGCTATCATCACTCTAGAAAACAATTTGGTAAATGTGTGATCACACTCTTAGAATCTGCATATATTTTGATTTTGTAATTTCAGTTCCAAAAATTTACTCTTAGGACATAACTAAAGATGCACAAATGTTATGTATAAAATGTTATTCTTTATAGTAGTAAATTTTTTTTTCTGTTCTCTTTAAGTTCAATAACAAGTGTAAGGTTAAT
The DNA here is from genome assembly GCF_000754665.1 of Bison bison bison. Taxonomy (NCBI): domain Eukaryota; kingdom Metazoa; phylum Chordata; class Mammalia; order Artiodactyla; family Bovidae; genus Bison; species Bison bison. The sequence goes on from NW_011488551.1 coordinate 22,427, forward strand.
TAGCATATTATAATTAGAGGAACTCTTATGAAACCATTAAATTGTGATATTTTGATGAAAATTACCTAATCTGGAGAAAAATATCTAGTATAATGTTTTTGTTATTTTTTAAAAAAAGGCAGAACATCAAATTTTATGTAGTGAACTTCTAGTTTTCTAAAAGAGAAAAAATAATATATGTTTCTACACAGTTACATCTAATTCTGTGATGACAGTGCAGGATAGGGGATGAGATTAGAGAAGAAGGTTCAAAGAGAAGTAGATTTAGTAGAATTAGCTCATCAGATCAGATCAGTCGCTTAGTCATGTCCGACTCTTTGCAACCCCATGAATCGCAGCACACCAGGCCTCCCTGTCCATCACCAACTCCCGGAGTTCACTCAGACTCACGTCCATCGAGTCAGTGATGCTCATAAGGATGTGTAAAAATGGCCAAACTACTCATAGAACCTGTGAGTTATATGGACCCTACATGTTATCTGACTTAAAACAAGGTTGCTTCTTTATGCCTGAAACTACCACACAGATCCTTTAAAGTCCTTGTCGCCTTTAAATTCCTTAAAGCAAAGATTCGTAAGCTTTCTAGATCCATAGCACCTTAGTAATTATTTCATAGCACTCTTGGGTCAAAACCTACAGCCTCCCTGTGGCGTCTGTCTGCAATGCGGAAGACCCAAGTTCAGTCCCTGGGTTGGGAAGATCCCCTGGAGAAGGAAATGGCAACCCACTCCAGTATTCTTGCCTGGAAAATCCCATGGACGGAGGAACCTAGTGGGCTACAGTCTATAGGGTCACAAAGAGTTGGACATGACTGAGCGACTTCACTTGGGTCAAAAGAAATACCTAAGCATTCATTTATTCAGTAGTTAGGACAAAGTAAAATAAATATTTAGGTCTAATAAATTAGTTGCTATTTTTAAAGATAATGCATATAAGTGGAAAGAAAATGCTTTTATTTCATATTTAAATAATCAAATGTATTAAGGAGATGTTACGTTGGGTATTACACAGCTCCTCAAATTTTGGAGTTACATTATATTGAACAGGACCAGACTAATTCCATACTCCACATTGATTTTTGGTTATGCTTGCTTTTTATGATAGCAACCACTGAAAACCCTATTTCCCAGAGACATGGCATGATGGGAAAAAATGTATCACAAACTAATATTGCAACTGTGAACTGTGAACTGTGAACCTCGAGCCAGTAGTTTTCTATGTGATATCAGATGTCACTGGATTTACCTTGAAAAATTTAAATATCCCATGGAGACCCTGGCAAGTCACTGAGGTACCATGAAGCACCTCGGTGTATAGTTTGGGAACCCAAGTTTTAGATTATTTCTTATACTCTCTGGTTCTTTCAGGATTATTCCTTGTGGAATAGATTGCTGTCTTTTGTAACTTTTATCTCCTTACAGTCTAGAAGCATTCTTTGTACATGATATTGTATTGATGTTGGACTGGAGAGATAAATCTATATGTTTTAGACATGTTTGTAATCAGTTGTAATCAATTAGTAACTATATTCATATTTCTTATATATTGAATGAAGTTTACAGGAAAATCAAGGTAAAGATTTAAGTGTTCTAAAGAGCACTTAGAATTAAAAAATCTAAAAAATTTTAGTGTTAAATTATTAGTAGTAAAAATAGAGATGCTTACTGGACATAAAAATGTTATAATTAAATATTATGCTCTGTATTGTTGAATATTTTATTTGTATATTATAGGTAATGTTAAATGATTCCACTAATCCAGGTCATTGCTTTATAGGAAAAGATGGAAGCAACAGGAACATTCAAACTACAGAAGTTTCAGTTGGTGGAAGAAGGATTTAGTCCACTGAAAATTTCTGACCCACTTTACTTCATGGATAACTTGAAAAAATCATATATTCCCTTGACCAAAGAAATTTATGATCAGATAATATTAGGGAAGATTAAACTTTAAGATGTTTTTATATATGGGATTTTCATATGCTGCTTAGGAGGAATGAGAGGAGAGTGATTCTTTAATATGAAAAGGGGAACTGACATTAATTATGCATGTGCTGTATTTCCTTAATATGAAACCATTTTTCCTTAAGTAATAATTTACATTTGTCTCAATTGATAACAAACTTCAGTTGATTATTCCTTTTATCTATTTGGGGATCCAGTGCATAAGTAAATATCTGCCTTAAAGTTTTTAAATAATAAATAAGTGGTTAACAATTTAGACACATGCTAAAAATGTACATATTAATATTTAAAATCTAGTTTTGAGTGAAGGGTTGAATTTTACTCAAATATTTGATTTTTATGTGCCCTGTCTTACAACTCAATAAAGCTATCCTTATTGTGAGTTTTGAGGTTTTGTTTTGATGTTTTTAATTGTAAATTTTCATTCAAAGGAAGGTAACTGACTAAATGCATGCATTCCTGTATCCCCTTTCCTAAATTCACATGAAGAGGCTAGAAGAAATGTAAAAATATGAAACAATAAAGCAGGAAAACTGGTAAGCCCCAAGCATTTAGGAATTTGGGGAAGATATATAAATGGGATCAAGTTGATGCTAAAATCCAACAGAGCTATTCTGGTGGCGGTTTAGTTGCTAAGTCATGTCCAGCTCTTGCGACCCCACAAACTGAGCCCACTAGGCTCCTCTGTCCATGGGATTTTCCAGGCAAGAATACTGGAGTGGGTTGCCATTTCCTTCTCCAGGGGATCTTCTGGACCCAGGAATCAAACCCAGGTCTCCTGCAATGCAGGCTGACTCCTGCATTGCAGGCAGATTCTTTACTGACCGAGCTACGAGGTAAACCCTCAACAGAGCTATAGAAACCACTAACAGTACAGGGAAATGATAGACTAGAATAGGACCCATGTGTTAACACCAAGATCAGATGCATAAAGGCTTGAATGTGAACAGGTTTTCTGAGTAGTTAACCAGGAAATGTTTCACAAGAGTTGTGTAATAATCACAGTGGTACTTATCTCCATCTGAAAGCACCAGGCTCCAGTGTTTGCCTGAAGCCAAAAGCAGGTGAAAGACTCTCTTATCAAAATAAGCTAACTTCCTCAGGAGTGGGTGGTGGAGCTGGTCTTAAAATACTGTATAGCACAGGGAACTCTGCTCAGTGTTATGTGGCAGCTTGTATGGGAGGGGTGTTAGGGGGAGAATGAATACTTGTACATGTATGGCTGAGTCCCTTTGCTGTCCACTTGTAACTCTCGCAACATTGTTAATCAGCTAAACTCCAGTACAAAACGAAGTTAAAAAAGAAGAAGAAGAAAAAAAGCAGGCCTAGCAGGCAACTTCTTTGCCCATAAACCTAATTCTGTGTACAACCAGAAGGAAAGTTAGCTTTGCATTCTGTTGCTTCCCCATGCTAAACGTTTATTTTGGCTGGAAGAGAAGTTGCAGATAGTTCCTTTTTGGCATTGTTAGAAAAATGTATATATTATAAAGGTAAAATATTTTTTTAATGTAAAGATTAATCATAAGTAGCATATAAACAAAGGTCACACTTTCTAATGATTTAATGAAAGAGAAAATAATGTCAACTTTGAAAAAATCCATAATTTTAAGAGAAAAATTTTAAATCAGTAGGAATAGAAAAAGTTAAATAAATCTAAGGGTATCCATGCTCTTACTATGTAAATGAAAATGGATTATTGTCTTTATTAAAAATTTATTAAGTAAATGAAATTTTATTTAGTTTTTGTATTGGTTATCTGACTGTTATTTACCTTTCCCATTAAAAAACTGTTTTGCTTTTATGTTTATATTTTTAACTTTAGATTAAAATGCTATAACTTTGAATGAATTTTTTTTATACTAATTCATAGCTCCTTAAAATCTTTGAAGACTAGATTGAGAGACAAGATGGTGGAGTAGAAGAACATGAGCTCTCCTCTTCTTGTAGAAACACCAAAATACAACTAACTGCTGACTAACCATCAACAAAAAGACAGTGGGATCTACCAAAAAAGATGTCCTACATCCAAAGACAAAGAATAAGCCACAACAAGATGGAAGGAGAGGTGCAACCATGATAAAATCAAATCCCATACATGCCATGTGAGCAACCCACAAACTGGAAAATAATTATTACACAGAAGTTTTCCCACAAGATTAAAAGCTCTGATCCCTACAGCAGGCTTCCTATACTGGGAGTGGTGGGGGGCAAGGAGTGGTCTGTCAATGGGAGGAGGAACCCCCAGAGGATCTGGCTCTGGTGGTCAGTGGAGTTGGAGCTCAGGAATTCCACAGGACAGGGGGAAACAAAACACTTTTGGAAGATGGATACAAAGTCTCATGCACACCAAAGCCCAGGGGAAAAAGCAGCAACTTCATAAGAAACTGGAGCATTCCTATCTGCTAGTATTGGAGGATCTTCTGAGAAGGTGCAGGTTGGAGGGTGGCATGGGGGGCGGGTGCAGTTCACTGCTGGGACAAAGACAGTGGCAGCAATAATTCTGGAGAGTACTCATTAGTGTGAATCCTTTTGAAGATCATCATTTTCTTATCAAGATGTAATGCCACACAGCAGTCTGTAGGCTCCAGTGTTGGGACTCGTCAGGTTAAATAACCAATAGGGAGAGAACACAGCCCTACCCATCAGCAAACAGGTTGCTTAAAGTCTTCATCAGCACTCAGCTACTCAATAAATAAGCTCCCTGACACAGCCCTGCCCACCAGTGGGACAAGACCCAACTTCACCCACCACTGGGCTGTAACCAGTCCCTCCCACCAGGAAACCTGCACAAACCTCTTAGACAGCCTCATCCAGCAGAGGGCAGACACCTGAAGCAAGGAAAACTACAACTCTGCAGCCTGCAGAACAAAAATCTCAGTCATAGAATGTCACATAAAATGAGACAGCAGAGGAAGATGTCCTAGATGAAGGAACAAGGTAAAATCCCAGAGCAACTAAATGAAGTAGAGGTAAGCAATCTACTGGAAAAAGAATTCAGCATAATGATAATGAAGATGACCCAAAATTTCACAAGAAGAATAGAGGAGCAGATTGAGAAGATAAAAGAAATATTTAACAAAGACCTAAAGAACAAACAGAGAAGAACAATACAATAACTGAAATGAAAAATACACTAGAACAAATCAATAGCAAAGTAACAGAGGCAGGAGAATGGATAAGGAACCTGTAAGACAGAATGGTAGAATTTGCTGCTATGTAACAGAATAAAGCAAAAAGAATGATTAGAAGCAAAGAAAGTCTAAGAGACCTATGTCAGGCTGTGTCAGTTCAGTTCAGTTCAGTTGCTCAGTCATGTCTGACTCTTTGTGACCCCAATAAATGCACCTAAATTTGCATTAAAGGGGTCCCAGAAGGAAAAGAGAGAGAGAGAAAGGAACTGAGAAGGTGTTTGAAGAGATAGTAGCCAGAAACTTCCCCAACATGGGAAATTAAACAGTCACCCACGTCCACAAAGCACAGAGAATCCCAGGAAGGATAAACCCAAGGAGGAGCATGCAAGACACATAGCAATCAAGGTGACAAAAATTAAAGACGAAGAAAAAACATTAAAAGCAATGTATAATGTATAAAAGAATTCCCATAAGGTTACCAGCTGATTTCTTAGCAGAAGCTCTGTAGGCTGAAAGGGAAGGGCACAATATATTTAAAGTGATGGAAAGATAGAACAACCAAGAATAATCTACCAAGCAAGGCTCTCATTCAGACTTGACAAAGAAATCAAAAAGGTTATAGACAAGCAAAAGCTAAGAGAATTCAGCACCACCAGACCAGTTTTGCAACAAGTACTAAAGGAAGTTCTCTAGGTGAAAAAGAAAATGCACAAGTAGAAACAAGAAAATTATGAATGGAAAAGCTCACTGGTGAAGACAATCATATAGTAAAGGTAGGAAATAATTCATACACAAGTATGATATCAAAACCAGCAATTATGAGGACAGCACAAATGCAGAATATTGGAAATGCATTTGAAGTGGAAAGACCAGCCACTTAAAACAATCTTGGCTATATATAGACTGTTTTATCAAAATCCCATGGTAACAACAAATTGAAAATCTACAATGGATACACACAGAAAATAAAAAAAGAATCCAAACATAATACTAAAGTTAGTCATGAGATCACAAGAGAAGAGAACAAAGGAGGACGGGAAGAAAAAAGACCTATAAAAAATACATCCAAAACAATGAACAAAATGGCAATAAGAAAATACATACCAATAATGGTCTTAAAGAGATTAAGTGCTCCAACCAAGAGAGATAGACTGACTTAATGGATATATAAATTAGACCTGTATGTATGCTACCTACAAGAGACCCAGTTTAGATCTAGGAAGACATACAGACTGAAAGTGAGGAGATGGAAAAAAGTATTCTATGAAAATGAAAATCAAAAGAAAACTGGACTGGTAATACTCACATCCAACAAAATGTATTTGGAAATAAAGACTGTTATGAGAGACAAAGAAGGAAACTGCATAATAATCAAGGGATCAACCCAAGAAGAAGATTAACAATATTAATAAGTATGTACATAGTATTTCAATATTTAAGGCAGATACAAACAGCCATAAAAGGACAAATCAACAGTAACACAGCCAGTGTGGGGGCTTTAACACTTTCATCAGTGGGCAGATCATCTGGATAGAAAATCAATAAGGAAACACTGGCTTTAAATGACACATTAAGCCAGATGGAAGTAATTGAAATTTAAAGAGCATTCCATCCCAAAGCATCAGAATACACATTCTTCTCAAGTGCGCATGAAACATTCTCCAGGCTTGATCACATGCTGCACAGCAAAGTGAGCCTTGGTAAAATTAAGAAAATTGAAATCATACGAGACATCATTTCCTACCACAACTCTATGAGATTAGAAATCAACTACAAGAAAAAAAAAACAACTAAAAAACACAAACATGGGGCAGCTAAAGAGTATGGAAGAACTGATGCTGAAGCTCCAATACTTTGACCACCTGATGCAAAGAACTAACTCATTGGAAAAGACCCTGATGCTAGGAAAGATTAAAGGCAGGAGGAGAAGGGGATGACAACCAGATGGCTGGATGGCGTCACTGACTAGTTAGACATGAGTTTGAGCAAGCTCTGGGAGTTAGTGAGGGACAGGGAAGCTTGGTGTGCTGCAGTCCACGGGCTCACAAAGGGTCAGACATGACCGAACGACTGAACTGAGCTGAACTAAACAACCAATAGATTACTGAAGAAATCAAAGAGGAAATCAAAAAATACCTAGAGACAGATGAAAATGAAAACACGTGATATAAAACCTGTGGGACAAAAGCAAAAGCCGTTCTGAGAGGGAAGTTTATAGCAATACAATCTTAAATTATTTACTTAATAATTTACTTGAATTATTTACTTAAATCTCAGCAAATAAAAATCTCAAATCAACAACCTTAACCTTACACCTAAAGCGACTAGAGAAAAATAACAAAACGCAAAATTAGTAGAAGGAAAGGAATTATAAAGATTAGAGCAGAAATGATTGAAATAGAGATGAATAAAACAACACAAAATATCAATGAAACTGAAGGCTGGTTCTTTGAAAAGATAGATAAAATTGATAAACCTTTAGCCAGACTCATCAAGAAAAAGAGGTAAAGAGCTCATATCAATAAAGTTAGAAACTAAGAAGAAATTACAATGGACACCATGGAAATACAAAGGATCAAAAGAGACTATTCAAGTGGTGCAGTGGTGAATAATCCACCTGCCAATGCAGGAAACACGGGAGATGCAGGTTTGATCCTTGGATTGGGAAGATCTCATGAGAAGGAAAAGGCAGCTCACTCCAGTATTCTTGCCTGGGAAGTGGACAGAGGAGTCTGGTGGGCTGCAATCCATAGATCAGAAAGGGCTGGACATGACTTAGTGACTAAACAAAAGCAAAATGCAAATAATAATTATAGCACAGACAATGTGAAATTCAGTGGAAAAATTATAGATATTTATGAAGCACTAGGAGAGAAATCTTAAAGTTCTTTACAAATTAGGAAACTACAACTTAAAATAAGGATGAGATATTTTTTACCAATGAGAGTTGAACAATTATGAAGATTGGATGGGTCTAGAGCTAGCAACATACTGAAAATAAAACTCTTATAGGTATTGTTGGTAGGCCTATAAATGAGTGCAACTTTCTGGAGAATAGTACCTGTCAGAATATAAAATGCATATAACTTTGACCCAGCTATTCTACTTCTAGGAATAAAAAGTTATTGATAGTGAGCCAGTATTTATGTTAGATTAGATTCAATTCAGGGCAATATTATTAATTGAAGACAATCTAAAAATAGAGAAAACTAAATAAATATGGGTAGAATCTATATTTTGTGATGCTCTGCAATGACTGCAAAGATGTGACTAAAAAGTCAGTATGTGCTAACGTGGAATCATTTCCATGTTATATGAGTAAGTATAGAGTTTGCAGAGAGTATCATTTGTTAAAAATACATTGAGAAATACAAATATTTGCAAGGACATTTTCAAATAGACTTAATTGATTAAGAAGTATAGAATTGGATGGGCAGTGGGTGGGTTTTTACTTTTTACTCTATATCCTCTGTGTCATTTGAATTGAAAAACTCTGCTTATGTATACTTTTAAGAGAGCTTAAAAGTTAACTATCTTGACATCTCTAAGGAAAGCATAAGACAGATAGCAGAGAATTGAATTGTGTTATTACAGGAGAAAATGTAATATACTCAACCTTTCTCAGTAGAAATAATTTTTAGGTTGTCATTTTCTCTTTCAATATATTTTACTTCCCTGTAGATTATATCACTTCTTGACATTAAATAAGATGAATTAAGACAGTTCAAGAGAAGAATTAAAAAAATTGGTATTTTTTATAAACTTCATACATGAGTTTTATCTTCTTGAGGAAGCACACTCTGGCTATTAATTCTGCCTACATTTCAGTTACTTTGCAAGTGAATTTTAAAATATATAACAGAAACCAAGTTTGAACCACATTTTTGATGACCTTTCATAATTTGTT
>NW_011488551.1:31528-56163 GCF_000754665.1 Bison bison bison
TTTTTTTTTTTTTGCTGGTGAAAGGATTTATCATTGGGGCTGTAGTTTTCAGACCGGAAAGCTCTGGGTAACATCTTCACCAAATTAAAAGTCAAAGTTAATATGCAATATTAAAAATGTCTGTGGAGTTTATTGACCTCTTGCAGTGCTCTCATTGTCTTTTCCTTAGTCAGAATTTTGGTTTCCTGATTTAAACTGACATTTCATCCATGTAAACTATTTGACTCACTTCCTTCTGGAGAAAGGGGCATAGCTGTATGATTACCATCTGTGTACTCTGTCATATTTCAACAATAAGGTAAAAGGGTTAAAGTGTGATTGCATTTCCCAGTCAGCACAGCCTGACCTTGTGAACAGAGATGATTTCTCCTCTTCATCTGATTACTACAGGAAGCCCTTATTGCCACAGTCCTCAGCGTCCAACAAGAGGCCATGATTCTCAGGGTCAGAGTGAGCAACAATCATTTGTGCATCTTTTAATATGTAGATTCTCAGGTGCTCCCCCAACTCTACTGAATCAGGAACTCTGTTGGATGTAGGTCCTGGGAACTTGCATTTTAAATATCTCCTCTAAGATTCAGTCCCAATCTTCATTAAACCAACTGGTTGCTCATGTTTTCTTTACTATATCATACTTCTCCATGCTTTCCCAATCTTCCAGTCCACATCCACCCCACTGCATTCAGTTGATAGCCTGCCTCACACTTATTGAGAATATACAAGTCACCATCTGGGAACAGTCATTTTCACAGCACTTGAAAAACTGTAAGTCCACATGCCACTTACTTTTATTTTTCTTGCTGTGGAATGAACGTTCCTTTTACTATCAAAAGCTCTTACCTTCTGTGTTCTGGAAGTCATCTTCTCTTCCCCAACTTAAGAATTCTTCCTGATTATCTTCCTTTTTCTGCCGAATTTAATCTCTCCTCTCTATTCAATTATTTTCCTCAGTATATAAATATGACCTGTTATTTCCCACATTTAAAAAGACTTCCTGTTTCTAGAGCTAGACTAAACTAGAACTAGGTGATTTTAAAGTATGTGTAGAAAGATAAACAGGCGAAAGTATCTAAGATAATTTTGCAAAAGGATGAGCCATGAGGAATAATGAGGCACGCTATGCTATGCTATGCTAAGTCACTTCAGTCGTGTCCGACTCTGTGCGACCTCATAGACGGTAGCCCACCAGGCTCCCCTGTCCCTGGGGTTCTCCAGGCAAGAACACTGGAGTGGATTGCCATTTTCTTCTCCAATGCATGAAAGTGAAAAGTGAAAGTGAAGTCACTCAGTTGTGTCCAACTCCTAGCGACCCCATGGACTGCAGCCCACCAGGCTCCTCCGTCCATGGGATTTTCCAAGCAAGAGTACTGGAGTGGGGTGCCATTGCCTTCTCCGATAATGAAGCATATCTCATATTAAAACATTTCATAAACACTCAGCAGTTAAAGCAGTGTGTTCCTGGTTCATGGATAGACAGGTCGGCCAATGGAAAATGATCAAAATGTTGAAACAAAGACAAGAATTTTAATGATGTGGATAACCATGATGATGTGGTCACTCACCTACAGCCAGCAATCCTGGAGTGTGAAGTGAAATAGGCCTTAGGAAGCATTACTATGAACAAAGCTAGTGGAGGTGATGGAATTCCAGCTGAGCTATTTCAAATCCTAAAAGATGATTCTGTTAAAGTGCTGCACTCAATATGCCAGCAAATTTGGAAAATTCAGCAGTGGCCACAAGACTGGAACCTCAGTTTTCATTCCAATCCCAAAGAAAGGCAATGTAGACTTACATTTTTCAAATACTATGAAAATGACTTTGTTCCCAGATGGTGACTTGTATATTTGCAAATTACCATACAATTGCAATCATTTCACATGCTAGAAAAATTATGCTCAAAATTCTTCAAGTGCTCAAAATTTAAAAAAAAAAAAAAAAGCTCAAAATTCAAGCTAGGCTTTAGCAGTATGTTAACTGAGAACGTTGAGATGTACAAGCTGGATTTAGAAAAGGCAGAGGAACCCAAGATCAAATTCCCAACATCCGCTAGATCATAGAAAAAGCAAGGGAATTCCAGAAAAATATCTACTTCTGTTTCATTGACTACACTAAAGCCTTTGACTGTGTGGAACACAACAAACTATGGAAAATTCGTAAAGAGATGGGAATACCAAACTACCTTACCTGCCTCCTGAGAAACCTGTATGCAGGAAAAGAAGCAACAGTTAGAACTGGACATGTAAACACGGACTGGTTCCAAATTGGGAAAGGAGTACATCAAGGCTGTATATTGTCACCCTGCTTATTTAACTTCTATGCGGAGTACATCATGTGAAATGCCAGCCGAATGACTCACAAACTGCATCAAGCTTGCTGAGAGAAATATCAACAACCTCAGATATGCAGATGATAACCATTTTAATGGCAGAAAGTGAAGAGGAACTAAAGAGCCTCTTGATGAAGGTGAAAGAGGAAAATGAAAAAGCTGGCTTAAAACTCAACATTCAGAAAATGAAGATCATGGCATCCAGTCCCATCACTTCACGACAAATAGATGAGGAAAAAGTGGAAATAGTGACAGATTTCATTTTCTTGGGCTTCAGAATCACTGCAGACAGTGGCTGCAGCCGTGAGGCTTGCTCCTTGGAAGAAAAGCTATGACCAACCTAAACAGCATATTAGAAAGCAGAAACATCGCTTTGCCGATAAAGATCCATATAGTCAAAACTATGGCTTTTTTCAGTAGTCATGTACAGGTGGACCATAAAGAACATTGACAGCCGAAGAATTGATGCTTTTGAACTGTGGTGTTGGAGAAGACTCTTGAGAGTCCCTTGGACAGCAAGACAATCAAACCAGTCAAGCTTAAAGGAAATCAATCCTGAATATTCATTGGAAGGACTGATGCTGAAGCTTAAGCTCTAATACTTTCACCACCTGATGCAAAGAGGTGACTCATTGGAAAAGACCCTGATGCTGAGAAAGGTTGAAGACAGAAGGAGAAGGGGGTGACAGAGGATGAGATGGTTGGATGGCATCATTGACTCAATTGACATGAATTTGAGCAAACTCAGGGAGATAGTGATGGACTGGGAGGCCTGGTTTGCTGCAGTTCTTGGGGTCACAGAGAAATTCACAAACCAAAATGAAAGTATAAAAATATTTGATGACATAAAAGGAAAGAAGAAAAAGTGAGGAGACAGCAGAGGGAGATGATGGGGAGGAAATATGAAAGAGAGAGAAGACGAGAAGTTGGAGGAGGAAGAAAGAAAAGAGAAATTCCAGTTTGGGGAAAAAAATACCACAAAATCAAATGACAAATGAAAAACTAGGGGAATATCTACAACTCACATCACAGATAAGGGATAATCTCTTAAAGATATCTTAGAAAAGGTAAATAGTGTGGTACATATACACAATGGAATATTACTCAGCTATTAAAAAGAACACATTTAAGTCAGTTCTAATGAGGTCGATGAAACTGGAGCCTATTATACAGAGTGAAGTAAGTCAGAAAGAAAAACACTGATACATTATATTAACACATATATATGGAATTTAGAAAGATGGTAATGATGACTCTATATGCAAGACAGCAAGAGACACAGATGTAAAGAACAGACTTTTGGACTCTGTGGGAGAAGGCGAGGGTGGGAAGATTTGAGAGAATATCACTGAAACATGTATATTACCATATATGAAATAGATCACCAGTCCAAGTTCCATGCATGAAACAGGGCACTCAAAGTCAGTGCACTGGGACAACCCAGAGGGATGGGATGACAAGGGAGGTTGGAGGGCGGTTTGGGATGGGGGGACACATGTACTCCCATGGCTGACTCATGTCAATGTACGGCAAAACCCACCACAATATTGTAAAATAATTAGCCTCCAATTAAAATAAATAAATTTTTTTAAAAAAAGCAAAGGCAAGTAGTACAGTTAACAAAAACAAACAACAACAAAAAATAGATGAAGGTTATAAACATAAATAGTTTGGAGAAAATAATTTTCTCAAGTGTATAAAAAATGTCCTTGCTTATTTATAATAAGAGAAACACATACATACTGAAAGTATACTTCACTTCTATTTTGCATTTATATTGTCAAAATTCAAAAATTTCCCAACAGTTGGCAAGGGAATAAGAAAACAGGACTTCATATATTGCTAATGGAAGTATAAAATTATATAACCCCACAGAAATCACTCTAGCAATATCTATAACTTTATAAAGCAGGTATCTTTGGTCTAGTGATCTCATTTCCGGGAATTTATTCTAAGAGTTGAACCTGGACATATACAGAAAAATACTTACGAGGTCACTGACTTGGGTACTGTCTATAGTAGTACAATCCTGGGAACGATCCAGTGTACTTGTCTCCACCAGTTTAGATCTCAGTGGATGGTCTGAGTTAGATAAAAAAATTGGAATTGCCACATAAATAAGATATTTAGAATTAAGGAGCTCCAAGGACACTCAAGGAGCTCAAGTAGCAGAATGAAAGGTGACACAAGAGCAAGTTCAGAAAGCCTAGGACCAAAGTATAAAGAGAAGGAACAGAGCTCAGACGGAGGTGGAAATACAGGAGTGATCAGAGACGTAAGGGGTGGAGTGCTACATTGTCACAGACTATGAAGGTAAAGTTCAACAGTGTAGAATGATTCTGATTGACCTAGAAAGACAAGGCTAGAAAGAAAACTGTTACTCGGGTTTGGCAAAATAGGTATCATTAATGACTTCAGAGGATGAGATGGTTGGACGGCATCACTGACTAGATGGACACAGGTTTGGGTGATCTCTGGGAGTTGCTGATGGACAGGGAGGCCTGGTGTGCTGCAGTTCGTGGGGTCACAAAGAGTCGGACACGACTGAGCGACTGAACTGAACTGAACTGAATGACTTCAACAAGAGTAGTTTTTAACTGGTGGGGAGGCAATAAGACAGATTCAAATAGGTTGAAGAGTGAATGGTAGAGGAGAAAGTGGAGATAATTTTATGAAGTTTGCATTAAATGGGGACAGAGATGAAGAACTTGAAGAGTACATGATATCAAGAGAGAACTTAAATATTTGTATTTTCTTTTAAATAGACCATATTGTTTTAAATAAAGCAAAACATAAAGCAAGATGAAAAAAATACATGGTAAGTCTTGGTTTCATCCTCATTTGTCTCTCACCCATGGTAGGGAATCATTTTTATTTAGTTCTTGTGATAACTTTCAGTATGTCTTTATGACAATATAATAAATATAAATACATATCCTTATTTCTGTGCCCATTTCAAGCATATAAAATGCTATTCTGTTTTCCATTTAATAATGTATATGGGAGATCTTTGCAAATTAGTATGCAAGGAGCTTTCTCACTTTTTATAATAGTTTTTGATGCAAATATCATTGTTAATTTAAGTAGCCCAATGCCCCCCTCCTCCCCAAGTGTCCTTAGCACACTCTCAAAAACTTAGACCCAATTTTAAGAGAAATTATAGATGTAAGAAAAGTCAAAATTGCCTGAAATTAAGTGTTGCAATCTTGCCTTTTAAAATGGAAATTAATTCTGTCTTGAACTGAAATTTAAATTCTCTAACTATTAATTCTTGACATAGAGTTATAAAGAAGCCTCTCTATAGAAAGACATTCAGAGGACCGTTTACTGACTGTGCTTCTTGGGGTCTTCTAGTATGATTCATGGAGCAGATCTCTTAGGATTGACAGCTATTTTACTTCTTTCCATTTGTCTGTGAATTAGGTCTGGAATAGGAAGAACAGCCAAGGGATTACTATGGCCTCATTGTGCATGATGAATGAACAAGGAAGCCATTATCAGTAACGGTGTGTCAAAGAAAGACTTGTGCTGACACCGAGCTGCCAAGTGTGGAAATGGAAATAGGTAAGACATTTGCTATCTTTATTATCATAGCTCTTTGTGCTACTTCTTGAATGTACTATTATCTGTAAGTGGACATCTGAGCCAAAAAATGATGTTTTATACAGATATGTTTTATATATAAATTGTCCATAACTTAATGGAAAGTTAAAGCAATTCTTCATATATTAAGAACTGCAGCATGGAGACCAGATATTATATTCTCATGCAGACATCTTAAAATTATTGAGGATGATACATGAAAGCTTATGCCAAAGAGGCAATAACATAATGAAAAATTGCTATCAGACTGAGTTTAGCAAACAAAAAGGAAATTATTTTTTGACATTGCCAAGAAAGTCAGTAAGGGAGAAATATGAACTAATTGGTTTATATCAAAGCTAATGATCAAACCTATGCCTATAAATCCTGTGTCAAATATTTTGGTGAATGATAAGCAAGCCAAACTATTAAGATCAAAAAGGAAATCTATGAATGGTCAACTGTTTTTAATCTTCAGTTAAAAAACTGTTAAAAAACTGTTTTTAATCTTCATCAAAATACCCAATTTTACTATTTAGTTGCCTTCAAAACCTATTTAAATAAAAAAATATTATTTGACTCTTTTAAGATCTAATTGTGTGCTATATGAAAGCATGAAAGACATTTAGCTCAAATTGAGTTTTGTAGTAAAATGAATGAAATTTTCATAGGCTATGTGGGAAAGTTCTGTATATAAGGAGAGCAAAGCAATAATACAGACTTCTTATATGCTTTCATTAGACATTAGTTACTGACACAGTACTAAAAAAAAAAAAGACAACATGTAGACAATAACTCATAGATAACCCTATTATCATGAAAAAAAATTAAGAACTTTTTACAAAATACATGTCTTGTATTCCTTAAAACTATCACAGTCAGTAAAAACAAGGAGTTTAATTAAATAGCAATTAAATGAATGGATAATATATGGTATATTTATTTACTTTTATTTAGCAGACCCCTAAAGAGAGAGAAATTGCTTGATTGGGGAGGTTTGCAGGAGGGGCACGGGAAGGAAAGAATCGGATAGAAGAAATTTAGAAAAAGCCTGCTTGAAGCTCCATGCTGAGGGAATAAGCCCCCAGGGTATAACTGGCAAGAGACAGAAGTGGGGGTCTCTACTAGAAAAAAGAAGTTCATAAATGAGCAATCTGTTTAATTTCTTAAATCTGTCTGAAATGCTGATGATAGTGATGATAATGATGATTTTCCCCTTCTAGTTATAAGATCTGTGTGATTGATCTCATGGGGTAGAAGTGGTTGGTCTTGCTATTGCCTTTACTAGTGACTTGTTAAGAACAGAAATGAGCTTCATATTCTAATTAATGAGAAACCAGGGCAGGTTTTCTGAGAAAGTCCTTCCTTACTTTTAATGGAGAACTATGGAAAGCCAGACTCTCCAGCCAGACATGAATGAATGAGGATGCAGGATGCCATTACTGTTGATGGCAACATTGTTGATGACATTCTGTTACAATGATGAGGGGAATCAAGCTAAAACAAACAAGCAAAAGAACCTGATACCTATGTTTTTACAGGGCTTCCCTGGTAGATCAGCTGCAATGCAGGAGACTCTGGTTTGATTCCTGAATGGAGAAGATCTGCTGGAGGAGGGATAGGCTACCAACTTCGGTGTTCTTGGGGTTTCCTGGTGGTTCAGATGGTAAAGAATCTGCCTGCAATGCCAGAGACCTTGGTTCAAACCCTGGGTTGGAAAGATCCCCAGAAGAAAGTAACAGCTACCCACTCCAGTAATCTGGCCTGGAGAATTCCATGGACAGGGGAGCCTGGCAGACTGCAGTCCATGGGGTCACAAAGTGTGACTGAGCGATTTTCACATGGAAGAACAGAGTTTGACAACTGCAGAGAAATGGAGATAAAGCCCTAATTGGACCACTCCACAATTTGTTCTTTTTCTGGATTGTTAGTTATAGGAGGCAATAGATTTCTGTTAGTTTGAGCAGAGTTCCTGTTACCTATCATTGAAAGTATCCTGAAGAGATCACTGTCTACTAGGAATCACATCAGGGACTTCCAGGAAAGCAGCTAAGTCAGGTTCACGTGCAAGTCAAGCACAGAGTCTGATAGTAGTGAACCATAACCAGAAGGAAAAAAAGGAGAGTAAAATTAGAAGTGTCCATTATTATGGAAAAAAATCACTTACAAGAACACATTTTGCTACATATTACCTTATATAAATTGTACTTTAAAGATGGATTAAATATGCTTTCAAATGCCAAAGTAAATTACACGAGTGAAGATATTGGTGTACTTCTTTGCTGCTGGCTGGTGTTAGTAGCTGGCACCCTAGTTCCTGAGTGCCCAGAATAGCAGGGGTTGGCCTGTGTGGCCCAGACAAGCATGCCCATGCTGCCAGCTTCAGACTGTTCCCTTTACAGAACCATAGCATTACTTTAATCATAGGGATAAGTAGATTGTATACTTATACCAGGAGACTATAAGGCTTTTATATACTGGTGCCTGGATCCTTTTCCTGTTACTATGTAGAATAAAACTTACGCTGTGCTTTGAAAAATACAATCCTCTAGCAAGAACACAAGCATTACTTTAGCAACCATTTGTTTGTTGTTTAGTTGCTAAGTTATATCTGACTCTTTGCGACCCCATGGACTATAGCTCGCCAGGCTCCTCTGTCCTTGGGATTTCCCAGGCAAGAATACTGGAGTGGGTTGCTGTTTCCTACTCCAGGGGATCTTCCCGGCCAAACCCAGGTTTTCTGAATTGGCAGGTGAGTATTTTGCCTCTGAGCCACCAGGGAAGCCCCTTAGTGACAATATAAAAATATAAGTTTAAGAAAAAGAGAGAAAGAGAACTCCAGTCCATAATATTTGATAGGTTATAAAAATGAGTGGATTTTTGCCCCAACACTTTCCATTCCTCATAGCATTAAAAAAAAAAAAAAACTTAACATTTAACTTATTTTAAGAAAAATGTTAACTTCTAACTTCTACCAAATGTTAAAAGTGAGTTTAAATATTAACTGACATTCAGAGTTATTATTCATTGTATTTTACTGATCTTGAAAGTAAAGGTAATCTACCAAAAGCTAGTGCATGTTAGAAAGATGTAAATAAAATTAAGGCTGTGGTGGACAAAATAAGGTCTCCCCCACATACACCCTAAGGTGTCTATGTCCTAATTTCCAGAACCAGTGAATATGCTACCTTAAATACAAAAGGTTCTGAATTTGGAAAACATAGATCCCTCAGTTGATCGCTGTATCCACAATAAATTGGTTGCACTGACCTGGAAAAGGGGGCCACAGCTTTTCTCGGTTTCTCAAAGTAGGTCTAGAACCTAAGAAAATTTAAGAAAGAAGCACTACATTAGAACCATGGTTTATTGTTCAATTTAATAAATGGTCTTTAAATCTTCAGTTATCATTAAAACTGAATCTGTATGAAGATGTGAAATAACTGAAACTTCAATGACTGCTCATGAGTTCTTTCTGACCCGCTGAGATGTCTGAGTTGTTCACGCTTACCACACAAGGATGCTGTCATGGATGCTCTGGATCTCCTATCAGCATAGTGAGTGAGAAAGCTCAGTAGTGTCCGACTCTTTGCGACCCCATGGACTGTAGCCTACCAGGCTCCTCTGTCCATGGAATTTTCCAGGTAAGAGTACTGGAGTGGGTTGCCATTTCCTTCTCCAGGGGATCTTCGTGACCCAGGGATTGAACTTGGGTCTACTGCATTGCAGGCAGATGCTTTATCATCTGAGCCACCAGAGAAGCCCTCCTATCAGCATAGTGTTGGTAACTAATGGACTCTGGGATTTGTGGTCAGACACCTTGGTAGCCATTTAACTTAACGTGTTCTAGTTTAATTCTTGGAGCTTCCTGGGTTGGGGGAGGGTCACAAAGAGTCTCTCCTGAAGCACATGACTAATCAGAAGTGATCTGGGATTTCAATGCACATCAGAATTTTCACTGACTCCAGGAAGTTAAATGGTGATGGCATTGGGTGGGTGGCTGGGGAGTGAGTGGGGGTTTCTCAAGTAATTCACAAGGAGGCAGATATTTTGAGCAACTAGGTCGAGCTGGGCAGTGGTTCTCAGGAGTGGTTCTGGAGCTGTGGCAGCAGCACATGAGAAGTTGTTAGAAATGCAGTTACCTGGTTCTTCTCCAAACCTACTGACTCAAACTCTAGAGGCAGGCCCAGCAGTGTGTTTTAACAACCCTCCAGGTGTTCATAAGATGAAAGTTGGTGAATCATTGAGCTAAAGCATAATATCCCTAACCTATCTGTTGAATATTTTGCATTGATTTTTGTATTCAAGAAACAATATTCAAAGTATTGGTTTTTCAGGATGGGAAGAGATAGGGAAGGGAAAGAAGGAAGGCAACATAAGTTAACAGAAGATGGAGAAATTAATTTGATTTCCTTTTTATCACTGCTTTTCTCTCCTTGCGTGTGTGTGCTAAGTCGCTTCAGTTGTGTCCGACTCTTTGCAACCCTGTGGACTATAGCCCACTAGGCTCCTCTGTCCATGGGATTCTCCAGGCAAGAATACTGGAGTGGGTTGACATGCCTGCCTGCAAGGGATCTTCCCCACCCAGGAATAGAACCCGCATCCCTTATGTCTCCTGAATTGACAGGCAGCTTCTTTACCACCACTGGTGCCACCTGGAAAGCCCCTTTCTCTCCTTAAAAAAAATGTTAATACAATGCTTTCCTAATCACTTGTGGCTGCAAATAAATGCTTCTTTCTAGGGCACTGGGTTTTAACCTAGGAGCTAGGAGACTGTGAGAAAGCTTCCAGGGCCTTATGAGCCTCTTAGACATTTTTCCTGGGATAGATTTTCATCATCAGGTCAATAGTTCAGTCTTAGCTAATTTCCCATAGTCTGAACAACTAAACTTATATTACCAAGAATAACAAGGTCAAATTAGATTAAAGCAAATTACATTGGGAGTGGCTTAGGACAAATTTCAATAGACATCACCATCTGATTTAAAATTCTTGGCTATCCTAACTTGACTTATTCACTCAACTCCAGTGTGACCTTTCTTAGTGTTAACATTCCACTGCTGCTGCTAAGTTGCTTCAGTCGTGTCCTACTCTTTGCGACCCCATGGACTGTAGCCTGCCAGGCTCCTCTACCCATGGGATTCTCAAGGCAAAAATATAGGAGTGGGTTGCCACGCCCTCTTCCAGGAGATCTTCCCGACCCAGGGATCTAATCTGCATCTCTGATGTCTCCTGCATGGGCAGGCAGGTTCTTTACCACTGGTGCCACCTGGGAAGCCCTTCACATTCAACTAGGTGTGCCTAAATCTAAGCTCACCATATGACAAATGCTAAATAGAAAAGGAGGCTGGGATAACACTTGTAGACCAGGCAAAGAGGGATATGTGATCTCTGACTAAATTGCAAAAGTTAATATGAATGGAAGATTCCTAGGTGCAGCGAGTTGTAGTGAAAGCTTCAAAAGCCCTTTTCTGAGCTCTTATGTTGTATCATATCTTTAGTCATGTCCTCTTCTTTGACTTCTGCTGTCTCAAATATTCACCCTATCCTGAGGGACTGTATGTACTTAAAGTCTCAGGGTAGCCTAACTGATGAGAATATAACCTTTGTGGAACATGAGCAATTCCCTTATATCCCATAATTGTCATTCAACCTCAATCTTGTGTGTAAGATTTTTATTAAAATCTAATTATTGGATTTGTTCACAGTATAATTTATCTTACTTAGATACTTTATTATGTGGATGACTATTATAAGTTGTCATTCCTCATAATTGTAACATTTACATTAAAATCAACTTCTACTGAGTTTTCAGAGTGCAGCTTAATCAATGTTATCTTGCTCAGCTTAGGGTCTGGGTCATGCATCATCTACACAACTCATCTTCTATAAACACATTCACATCTGTATCTTCCTTAAGCAATATCACCTATCCTCAGTTGTTAAACATGTCCTTCTACTTTATATCCAACCACTTTCTCTTACTTTCTGTTAAGACCCCCTTTCTCACTTGGTATTTTCTCCAGCAGTTATGAACATTTCCTCCTGTATGTATCCTATCAGTCTCCTGAGCCTTCCTCAGTCTCTAAGTTTATTCTTCTGGAGGAAGAAAAAGAAACCCTCCCTCAATCTTGCGTTTCTTTACAGGTGCCATCCCGTCTCACTGTGACTGAGACAGTGAAAGTCTTGAAAGTCTACTTCGACCTTATTTCCAGTTATTTACTTCTTTTGCATCTTAACTCAGTGATATCTTATTTTTGATGCCAAAATTGCTCTCTAAAAGTCCTTACTGATCAACATATTGTTAAATCCAATGACTTTGTAATATTTTCTGTTTAGATATACAGACTTTATTTGACATCTTTGAGTGTTTATTTCTTCTTGAAACTCTCAGATCTCTCCACTTCTAAGACACTACTTTCTCTGGCTTTTCTGTGTTATCTCAAAGTGCTTTGCCCCTCTTTCTCAACTTAGTTCTTAAATATTGATGCATCACAGGATTTCAACCTACTACATTTCTGGTAACAGTAAATGGCACCATTATCCATCCACACAATTACTCAAGTCAGAACCTTGTGTCTTTTTAGAGTCAGAAATTGCTCCTTTGGCGGTCACATAGTAATATCTTAAAATGTATCTCTTAGATGTCTCCCTGCATCAGTTATCCATCCCCTGTGCCCTTCTCAACATTTCTAATTCATTCTCATTATTCAATAGTCAAAGTTTTTTCTTTATCAGGAAATCTTCCTTAATCCATAGTTTCTGAACAAAACTGCATTAAGCATAACTTGAAGTATTAAAGTAACTGAGTCCATCTCTTGCCAATTGACTGCACATTGCTCATTCACACTAAGAAAAGCAACTGAAAGCCTTTGAGTTATTTAAGACTAACTTCTATTTATTTAAGTTCTGGTAGCTGTCTCATTCAGCCTGTTAACTGGCTATACCATCTGGCTTTGTTTTCATTATCAAGAATAGCCAAGCATAAAGTTGTGAAATTGAGATGGGAGAAATATTCACATGAGCCCCCAATTCAACATTATTTGCATACTAGGAAAACTGCCAGCTATTCTAAAACAGCTGCAAAGAGCCATAGCAGATCCTAGGAATACCAAGAGATAGTGGAATTTGTCTTCTACACGTATCTACCTTAATTTCTATCCTTCCTTTTAGCTTCATAGTATTCCTATCTTGTTTCTTCTAACCTATAAATATTTGGAGTCCACTTGCCCCATATCCCCAATATTTTATTTGTGCTCCCTATGTTTTTCCTAGTGTTAGCTAAGGTAAAGGAAGTTGATGTTAAACATGTTTGCATAAAACTTATGCCTGTTTTAATATTGATAGAATTGCGTATGAGGCATTGCGTACCATGAATCTGTTAAATGCTTGACTTATAAATATTAAATAAAGTATTAATTATTGAATTCAGAGATTCTGACTTTCAATGAAGTCTTATGCTATTCTATTAAAACTCTTAGTTTTAATAAGTTTAAGAAATAAATAAACCATTTAAACTAGATTACAAAAAGATGAAATGATAGTCCTTGTGCATGAGAAAAACAAAAGGGGAATTATCTTTGCTGGTAGTAGCAAATTAGGTAATTAAGACCACTCTTCTCACTGAAACCAGCTAGAAAACTTGCATAAAATTTGTTATAAAACATTTATTTGCAAAGATCACTATCCTAACAAGACAGTAAAACAATTAGTGGCTGAGAAGACACTGAGAATTAAGTCCTGAGAATTAAGTCTTGACACAAATGCAGAGACATGCAGCATCTCTTTGGGATTTTGGCCCAGGGGTCTTTGATCTGCCCTGAAGTTGTGGTAGGGAAGCTGAGCAACACAATGGAAGAAACTGGGAGGATACAGGACAAAAGTTATCCTCCAGAACCCACCAGTGATGGGGAACCTTATACACCCCCAATGGTATAAATAAAGGCACAAAAAATACATTCTAGAAATTAGGGTAAACAGAATGAATCAGCTCCTGCGGAGACTATAGAATAGCTTTAAGACATCTGAGATGTTCTGAAAAATCCCAACCCTAGCACTTAGTAATTACATTTAATGTAATTAGTATTTGAAATTATAACCAGTATCAATAGTATTTGAATTAAAACTTAGCATCTTGCTACCTTCTTTCTACATAGTGTGTCTCTTTGCTTTTCCTTTCTCAACTGTTACTACTTTAAACATCATCCTATTTATTTGCCACTAGCTTAAATTTCGGAGAAGGCAATGGCACCCCACTCCAGTACTCTTGCCTGGAAAATCCCATGGACGGAGGAACTTGGTAGGTTGCAGTCCATGGGGTCGCTAGGAGTTGGACACAACTGAGCGACTTCACTTTCACTTTTCACTTTCATGCATTGGAGAAGGAAATGGCAACCCACTCCAGTGTTCTTGCCTGGAGAATCCCAGGGATGGGGGAGCCTGGTGGGCTGCCATTTATGGGGCCACACAGAGTCGGATACGACTGAAGCGACTTAGCAGCAGCAGTAACAGCTTAAATTTATCTTGATTAATATCTGAGTTTCTTGAATCTAGCGATTGAAGCCCTTCATCAGTTTTAAAAAATTCTTAGTTGTTATCTCTTTAAATATTCCTTTTGGCCCATTCTTTCACTCTCTCTCTTTTTCCTTTCTAGGACTTTAGTTAAATGTGTGTTAGATCTTCAGAAAAATACAACTTACTTAAGCTGATGCAAAAGAAAATGGTAAATCTGAATATCCTTCTATTAAGTAAATTCAATTTTTAATTAAATGTTTATCATACAGTTAAATTACTTATGATATTATCATAGCATCAAAAACAGAAAAATAAAAGAAAAAAGAAAATAGGAAAATCATAAACATACCTGTATGCATGTAAATTTCTGATTTATGAGAAAAGTAGCACTAGAGAGTGGTGGGAAAATTATATTGATTTCAAAATATTATGTTATGAAAATTGGATATCCATGTGGGAAGATAATGAAACTTGTTTTGACATCATGCCACAACCAAAAATCAATACAAGTTGATTGCAAATTTCAGTGTGAAAGCAAAAACAATAAAATTTTTAGACAATGAGAGATTATGAACTCAGAATGTGAAACATTTGAATAGAACCAAAACACTAACTATGAAGATGGCTAATATCTCTAATTCAGTTCAAATTAAGACCATATGTTTCTCTAAATTTATCACTAAGAAGATGAAAATTCAAGCCACAGATTATGAGAGAACATGTACACATGCAGAGAGCTCACTTTTTATTGAAAAAGAATGTGTAACATTAAGTATATGGCTAGAAAGGGCTTCCCACATGGTGCTGGTGGTAAAGAACCCACCTGCCAATGCAGATAGATGCAAGTTTGATCCCTGGGTCGGGAAGATCCCCTGGAGGAGGGTGCAGAAACTCACTCCAGTATTCTTGCCTAGAGAATTCCACGGACAGAGGAGCCTAGTAGGTTGCAGTCCATAGGGTCTCATAGAGTTGGACACAACTGAAGTGAGTTAGCATACAGGCATATGGCTAGAATAGCAAAACTCGTTAACCCTGTATTAAACTTATCTTTGAATTTTACCTTGCATGAGCATGGATATTTTTATATTGCAATCATAACTCACATAGATGTAATGGATGTAAGTAATAAGCTATTATGCATAATAAACTTTGAAGCTAATGTATATTAACATTTTAAAGAAAAGGAATTTTACTGGTACACAAAAAGTATGGCATAAGTGATAACACTTGGAAAATACTAAATAAATTAGTTTTACCATTTTATATTTTATGGTTTCCATTACAAAAATTGAATAGATTAAAGCAACTCAAGTACAAGAAAAGCTTTCAGATTTAAAATTTTGATAACATTTTGTGAAGTTAAAATTTCCCTGAGGTAAAGCCTTAATGTTTAAATTAAATTTACACCAAATTATTTAGAAAGTAGAAGAGTAAGCCCATAGTCATACAAACTAACAATATATGGTTATAAATAATGGAAAAATATTTCTAAACTGAAGATGAAATTTTCATGTGTTAGTTTAAAATTCCAGAAGAACATGACCTTGAAACCATACCATTCAAATTATAATTTGATTGTTGTTTGAAATTCATCATGGACTACTACTGTAATTAATCTTAATTAAAATATTTAAGCCTCAAAGTTATTAGATATAATGTAAGATTATGATCACAGGAACTAGATTCTGTTCCATATTCTGCCACTTATACGATATGTGACCTTGGATATGCTTAACTTCCCTGTGTCCAAGTGCTCTTTATTATATAAAGATACTTATGTGACAAAGGTTATACTTTTTAATTTATAATACATTTTACATATTTGTATACCTGATTTATGCATGTGTACATTTACAGGAATACATAAGAAAATGGTAAGACACTCCTCTACGTAAAATTGTTTTTTCAGATTTTATGTTCACTGTTAGCCATCCACATAAACTTTATCTCAGCCATTATATTCTACACAGCAAAAGAAATACTTCTAGTCCAAAAGGTTAGTTTTATCTTCATGATAAATAGTCACCAAAACCAACTAGTTGTCAGGCACTGTGTTTGATGTTCTTCTAAATGTAAGAATATGTGAACAATTATATTGTTTCATTTTAAGAACTTTTCATAACTGTCATTTAGATGAGCGCCAGCACCAACAGACATGAAATCACCAGGTGATGTATTTAAGACGCAGACTCTGATTTGGTAAGTTTCAAGACTCACGATTCTGCATCTCTAACAAATTCCCAGATGATCCCCAGGCTGCTGGTGCAAAGATCATGCTTTGACAGCAAGAGCGAGTCTCCTTCACTGACTTCTGTTTAAAAGCTCCCCGTGTGTTTTTCTTTTCAATTGCTTATTCCCCCTGGTGTTTGGCAGTCTGTACTTCTTTCAGGGTTATTTCATTATTTCCTGGTGTCGCTCCTCTTGAAGTTTAATATATATATTAAAAGATATCCCCATACTTTCTCATCTATAATTTATTTTTCAGCCAATTGTGCCATCAGTTAATGAAAAGAGTTGCTCTGTGAAAATTCCCCATCCTTGTAAAAAAAATATTCCCTTTCTTTTTATAGATCTATCTTCAGTAGAGGAAAAATCAGTTGGGACCAAACAAACTAGATGCCAGAAACACAGACACTAGACTTCAGTCCAAATGAGCTCAGGGGCTTATAGACCACACAGGCAGGACAAGGGGGAAGAAGACGAGGTGGAAATAGATGAGAAATACATTTGCTAAAGGAGTCTGGAGTTTAAATTTAGCCAGCCCCACAAGGGAATTTAATTTTGCAGATCTAGAAAGCTATAGACATGCCTGGGATAAAAGTAAACTATGTCATATCCTGGTGCCTATCTTTATACAGACTACATAGGAGTTTTAACTTCATCATATTAATTTGGCAAAGTATTCAGTATTGGAAGGCCCTTGTGTCTATCTTTTCCAGGTATTGCCCTAGTTTAGCATGAATAAAATGCCTGACTGATCATGCTTATTGGTAAAAGTCACAGAAGAATTACCACTAAACTAGTATTTTTTAGCAGTTCTTAACTTCCTGAACTAGCCTCCTATTGCTTCCAGCATTAGTCCATGCATACCCTAATGTATGGTATGTGTGTGCATATGTGTATGTGTGTGCTGGACTTAAACTTGTTGACAGGTTTCCATTTCTAGAGTAGCTACATCCAAATTTGAAGTAGAAACTGATGACTATAATGCAGAGATCCAAGATATTGAGCTTAATGTCATGACTGAGTGGGATTTTTCTTTCTTTTTTTTTTTTGGTTCTACCATGCAATATTCAGTTTATTTAGTTCTCCAACCCAGGATCAAACTCATGCTCCCTACTTTGGAAAACTGGAGTCTTAACCACTGGACCACCAGGGAAGTCCCCGGAATAGGATTTTTGGATTGTCTTTCTTGGAGTAGGGGTAATGTAATCTCTTTGTGGGGCAAAGAGTGAGCCATTGAACCAAGGTTTTTATAAACAGAGTGACAGATATAGGTAGTCACTATGCTCTTTGCCAAAGATCTCCAATTTCTTTCCAGGCATATCATGGAAAGTCTGTCAGTTATAGGTGGCAATGAACTTTGCTGGGGACAACCAAGTGTGGTCAGAAATGATGTATACCAACTTGGGGAGAAGGCTCTGATCACAGAAGATTTCACCTCCCAAATAACTGCATTGGTCAGAGCCTTCTCTAACCCATACTGAATATGTAATATACATAAGAAAAAAATATTTATTGCGTTAAGTCATTATTCTAGGGGTTGTCTGTTACTGCAGCATAAACTCTCACCTATTCTGACTCAAGCAGATTTTAATTTGGTCAATTTCTGTTCTCCTAATCTTTTCTGACTCTTCTCCTTCTTACATCTCTCTCGTGCCTCCCTCAAGCTTAGAGAGAGTTCTTTCAGTCTGTACCTCATCAGCTGTGAAGAATGAGTAGGCTTTTTCAGAGTCTTTCAGTAAGTCGACATATAAGGAGCCACCAATATCTACTGTTAGGGTCAACCCTGGGAGATGCCATACTATTCAAGTGAAATTCATACAGACAATATAAATGATGTCTCTATCATCTGGAAATGACTCACATTAGCTAATGACTGACCTTCTAAGTGCTGGCCACATGTTTTTGTTGTAAATACTATTAACTGATGGACTGTAGTCATTATCTAAATTAGCAGATATTTAAGCCTGGATGAGGAATATGAAAATCTTTGACAATTGGCAACATGTTTAGATTCTGTTGTGTTTACCTGCAGGGAAGATGAACAAGAGATTCAGTGCAATTGCATACATGTGTACTAAGTCACTTCTGTCATGTCTGACTCTGTGCCACTCTATGGACCATAGCCTGCCAGGCTCCTCTGTCCATTGGACTCTCCAGGCAAGAATACTAAAGTGGGTTGCCATGACCTCCTCCAGGGGATCTTCCCAACCCAGGGATCAAACCTGTGTCTCTTGTATCTCCTGCATTGGCAGGCAGGTTCTTTACCACTAGAGTCGCCTGGGAAGCCCATTAAGCGATAACCATGTAACAATTCCTCTAGTAAGTGATTTAAATAGGTTAAATTCCAATTAATCTTCAAATCCCCTTGAGAGATGATTACCTCAACTAAAAATTAGACAACGTGTAACTTGGCTAAGAGCTCCAACTTATGAGGACCAGAAAAAGTGAGTGAAGTTGCTCAGTCGTGTCCAACTCTTTGCGACCCCATGGACTGTAGCCTAACAAGATCCTCCGTCCATGGGATTTTCCAGGCAAGAGTACCAGAGTGGGTTGCCATTTCCTTCTCCAAGGGATCTTCCCGACCCAGGGATTGAACCCGGGTCTCCCTCATTGTAAACAGACACTTTACCGTCTAAGCCACCAGGGAAGTCCATGAAGATCAGAAGCCAACATTCAAATCTGGATATATCTATCTGTCCTTGACACTTACGTGGTCTGAGTTCTGGGTCTATATCCCCACTACATTGTTTTTTTTTTTTTTTAATATTCAGTTTTATTTCTTTTGAAAGATTGATGTGGCAGAGGCTGTTCATTAAACAAAAAAAGATTAGATCCTCTTGTATCTGAGTACATAGCTTGATTACATTCCCAAGCTCTCTTTCAGTTAGGTGAATGATGAGTTTTCACCAATGGAAGGTAGGGGAAGTTATGTCTGTCACCTCTGGGTTAAAGCTTTAAGTGAAGGTAGCTTCCCTGTGCTCTCTCTCCTCTTCTCTTTGCCAGGTGCAGATGTTGGTGGCATAGGGGATGGCAATGCTTTAGAATGCATTTAGAAAGAAGTCTCCTCATTTCTAAGTCATCTCTAAGTCAGCTTGTCTAGGAAAGTCACTCTAACCAGGCTACCTGAGTACTTACAAAAGTGAGAACTTAACTTCTTTTGTGTTTAAACCATTTACATGTTTGGAATCAGTTACAGCACCTCAACTTACAGCAACTTATGCAATAGAATTCTTAGATCCGAGATCATTAATATGTTTAAGATTTGTGATACATGATGTCAAGTTGTTTTCTTAAAGGATTGTAATAATTTACATGCTGACCAGAAATATATGAGGAACTGTCATATTGCACCTATCAACATATATTTTAAAAAATATTTTAATTCTGTGGTTATTAGTCTTTGAACACATCTTTCCAGTATTTTGTAGAATAGCAATACCTGTGGTGTCTCAGAACTGGTAGGACAGCATAAGGCTATAAACTGAAGTGCATGTGAGCTCTCACGCTAGTCTGGCCAAGGGAGAATGAGATTTTCTGGAAGGAGGATGTGGCCTTTGGGCCAAGTGACCTGACCCTCAGAGTGTGGTGATGTGAAGAACTATGAAATTTATTTTGGTGAAACTAGGTTTATGGGGAAGAGAAATAGAAAATGATTTCACTAAAAAGGTGCTATAAAGAATGTAGACTTTGAGAAGGGTATAGATAGCTTTCTGGAAGGACCCCTAGAACATGCATACAGAGATGGGCTTAAGCAGCCTGCCCTGAGCAAGACGCAGAGATGGATGGGTCAAAGATTTCAAGGGGCAAAAACCTTCTGGTCTCCATAGCCCAAAGGTTCCAAGATTGTCTGCCAGACGTGTGACAAATCTGATGCCATAGGATGTTTAATCTAGAAAACCTTCTCCTGGGATCTGTGAATTGCTTAAGAAGGTTTAACTGGCTGAAATATTGAGAGTACAGAATCTAGAAAGCTTTTCTAGAAGGGTCTGTCTTCAGTGTTAAAAATGATAAGGAGTACCTGGCTTATTTACCGCTTATTGTTAACAGTGGTGTTCCTTTGATGGATTGGTTAAACGTCCATTCATTCAGCAAATATCTCAACAGAATACAGTTTGTACAGCATACTTTTCTCACGTTACTCTAAAAGCCCTGCACTTAAATTGATTGTGTATGTATGAAAGGATAAAGTACACACTAGAACAAGGAGTCCTGCCAAAGATGAGAAAGTGAGGGAAATTCCATAATCTAGAAGAAAACTTTAAAGGAGAAAACTCTTTTCATTTGATCTCTGTCTTGGCACTTTCAGCTGGGGAAGTACTTCTATAGGAATTATAGAACTTGGGTTCAAATCCAGATACTGCCATTTAATGACTATTTGTTCTTGGAAAAATTGTATATTCTCTCTGTCTCCATTTCCTCATCAGTAAATGGAAATAATAACTGTATTTCCCTCAATGGCTGTGTGAATTATATGAAGTATAATGTACTGTGCATGTCTGAATCATGACTTTCACAGATATGTGTGTGTGTTATTCACTCAGTTGTGTCCGATTCTTTGTGACTCCATGGACTGTAGTCCACCAGGTTCCTCTGTCCATGGGGTTCTCCAGGCAATAACACTGGAATGAGTTGCCATTCCCTTTTCCAGGGGTTCTTCTTGACCCCGGGATTGAACCCAGGTCTACTGCATTGCAGGCAGATTCTTTACCATCTGCGCTACCAAGGAAGCCTAGCTTCCACAGGTATCTGGTCCTAATCTCTGGAACCTGTAAATGTCTTCTTATATGGCAGAAAGTGACTTTGTAGGTGTGCTTAAGTTGAGGATCTTGAGATGTGGAGATTATCCAGGTGGCCCTAGAAGTGACCACATGTATTTGCATCTATCACATGGAAATATAAGAGGGAGGAAGATGTGACTACAGAGAGACATAGGAAAAGGTGATGGGAAGATGGAAGTAGAGATTGGAATGATATGACCACAAGCCAAGGAAATCCAATACCCACCAGAAGCTGGAAAAGCAAGAAGAAAATTCTCCTCTAGAGTCTCTCCAGAGAGAGCATGGTCTTGATTACATCTTAATTTCAGTTCCAGACTTAATGGAAATGAGGGAATCAATAATTTAAGGCTTCCCTGATGGCTCAGCTGGTAAAGAAGCCATCTGCAATGTGGGAAACCTGGGTTTGATCCCTAGGTTGGGGAGAACCCTTGGAGAAGGGAATGGCTACCCACTCCAGTTTTCTGGCCTGGAGAAGTCCATGGACTGTATAGTCCATGGGTGCACAAAGAGTCGGATATGACTGAGCGACTTTCACTTCACAGAGGCAATATGTGTTACGCGAGTGGAGCAAGTACAAGGCTTCCCCGGCTTTTTCAATCGCAATGCTCATGTGTTGAAAACATTGCAAGTTTGCTAGTAGAGTAATGGAGTGGAAACTGGGGCAATTACCATCTGCTGCCTTCACTAAGCAAAGTCAGAAAAGGAAGACTAGACTTGCCTAAACTTGCGGTAGTTTATAGCCCTTATTCTTCATTGTCCATCAGAAGCTATTCCCTCCTTCTTCCTTTGTACTAAAATACCTGCTTCTACTAATATTTCTTTTTTTTCTCTTTTTTTTTAAATTTTATTTTTAAACTTTACATAATTGTATTAGTTTTGCCAAATATCAAAATGAATACGCCACAGGTATACATGTGTTCCCCATCCTGAACCCACCTCCCTCCTCCCTCCCCATACCATCCCTCTGGGTCGTCTCAGTGCACCAGCCCCAAGCATCCAGTATCGTGCATCGAACCTGGACTGGCATCTCGTTTCATACATGATATTTTACATGTTTCAGTGCTATTCTCCCAAATCTTCCCACCCTCCCCCTCTCCCACAGAGTCCACAAGACTGTTCTATACATCAGTGTCTCTTTTGCTGTCTCGTACACAGGGTTATTGTTACCATCTTTCTAAATTCCATATATATGTGTTAGTATACTGTATTGGTGTTTTTCCTTCTGGCTTACTTCACTCTGTATAATAGGCTCCAGTTTCATCCACCTCATTAGAACTGATTCAAATGTATTCTTTTTAATGGCTGAGTAATACTCCATTGTGTTTATGTACCATAGCTTTCTTATCCATTCATCTGCTGATGGACATCTAGGTTGCTTCCATGTCCTGGCTATTATAAACAGTGCTGCGATGAACATTGGGGTACACGTGTCTCTTTCCCTTCTGGTTTCCTCAGTGTGTATGCCCAGCAGTGGGATTGCTGGATCATAAGGCAGTTCTATTTCCAGTTTTTTAAGGAATCTCCACACTGTTCTCCATAGTGGCTGTACTAGTTTGCATTCCCACCAACAGTGTAAGAGGGTTCCCTTTTCTCCACACCCTCTCCAGCATTTATTATTTGTAGACTTTTGGATCGCAGCCATTCTGACTGGTGTGAAATGGTACCTTATTGTGGTTTTGATTTGCATTTCTCTGATAATGAGTGATGTTGAGCATCTTTTCCTGTGTTTGTTAGCCCTCTGTATGTCTTCTTTGGAGAAATGTCTATTTAGTTCTTTGGCCCATTTTTTGATTGGGTCATTTATTTTTCTGGAGTTGAGCTGTAGGAGTTGCTTGTATATTTTTGAGATTAGTTGTTTGTCAGTTGCTTCATTTGCTATTATTTTCTCCCATTCTGAAGGTTGTCTTTTCACCTTGCTAATAGTTTCCTTTGATGTGCAGAAGCTTTTAAGGTTAATTAGGTCCCATTTGTTCATTTTTGCTTTTATTTCCAATATTCTGGGAGGTGGGTCATAGAGGATCCTGCTGTGATGTATGTCAGAGAGTGTTTTGCCTATGTTCTCCTCTAGGAGTTTTATAGTTTCTGGTCTTACATTGAGATCTTTAATCCATTTTGTGTTTATTTGTGTATATGGTGTTAGAAAGTGTTCTAGTTTCATTCTTTCACAAGTGGTTGACCAGATTTCCCAGCACCACTTGTTAAAGAGATTGTCTTTAATCCATTGTATATTCTTGCCTCCTTTGTCAAAGATAAGGTGTCCATAGGTGTGTGGATTTATCTCTGGGCTTTCTATTTTGTTCCATTGATCTATATTTCTGTCTTTGTGCCAGTACCATACTGTCTTGATGACTGTGGCTTTGTAGTAGAGCCTGAAGTCATGGAGGCTGATTCCTCCAGTTCCATTTTTCTTTCTCAAGATCTCTTTGGCTATTTGAGGTTTTTTGTATTTCCATACAAATTGTGAAATTATTTGTTCTAGCTCTGTGAAGAATACCATTGGTAGCTTGATAGGGATTGCATTGAATCTATAAATTGCTTTGGGTAGTATACTCATTTTCACTCTATTGATTCTTCCAATCCATGAACATGGTATATTTCTCCATCTATTAGTGTCTTCTTTGATTTCTTTCACCAGTGTTTTATAGTTTTCTATATACAGGTCTTTAGTTTATTTAGGTAGATATATTTGACAGGATAAATAAAATTGACAAACCATTAGCCAGACTCATCAAGAAACAAAGGGAGAAAAATCAAATCAATAAAATTAGAAATGAAAATGGAGAGATCACAACAGACAACACAGAAATACAAAGGATCATAAGAGACTACTATCAACAATTATATGCCAATAAAATGGACAACGTGGAAGAAATGGACAAATTCTTAGAAAAGTACAACTTTCCAAAACTCGACCAGGAAGAAATAGAAAATCTTAACAGACCCATCACAAGCACGGAAATTGAAACTGTAATCAAAAATCTTCCAGCAAACAAACGCCCAGGTCCAGACGGCTTCACAGCTGAATTCTACCAAAAATTTAGAGAAGAGCTAACACCTATCCTGCTCAAACTCTTCCAGAAAATTGCAGAGGAAGGTAAACTTCCAAACTCATTCTATGAGGCCACCATCACCCTAATACCAAAACCTGACAAAGATGCCACCAAAAAAGAAAACTACAGGCCAATATCACTGATGAACATAGATGCAAAAAT
>NW_011488551.1:56263-56904 GCF_000754665.1 Bison bison bison
GGTTGACCAGATTTCCCAGCACCACTTGTTAAAGAGATTGTCTTTAATCCATTGTATATTCTTGCCTCCTTTGTCAAAGATAAGGTGTCCATAGGTGTGTGGATTTATCTCTGGGCTTTCTATTTTGTCCATTGATCTATATTTCTGTCTTTGTGCCAGTACCATACTGTCTTGATGACTGTGGCTTTGTAGTAGAGCCTGAAGTCAGGTAGGCTGATTCCTCCAGTTCCATTTTTCTTTCTCAAGATCTCTTTGGCTATTTGAGGTTTTTTGTATTTCCATACAAATTGTGAAATTATTTGTTCTAGCTCTGTGAAGAATACCATTGGTAGCTTGATAGGGATTGCATTGAATCTATAATTGCTTTGGGTATATACTCATTTTCACTATATTGATTCTTCCAATCCATGAACATGGTATATTTCTCCATCTATTAGTGTCTTCTTTGATTTCTTTCACCAGTGTTTTATAGTTTTCTATATATAGGTCTTTAGTTTCTTTAGGTAGATATATTCCTAAGTATTTTATTCTTTCCATTGCAATGGTGAATGGAATTGTTTCCTTAATTTCTCTTTCTGTTTTCTCATTATTAGTGTATAGGAATGCAAGGGATTTCTGTGTGTTGATTTTATATCCTGCAA